>NC_045437.1:33637814-33734296 GCF_002776525.5 Piliocolobus tephrosceles
AAGAAAGAAAGAAAGAAAGAAAGAAAGAAAGAAAGAAAGAAAGAAAGGACGGAAGGAAGGAAGGAAGGAAGGAAGGAAGGAAGGAAGAAAGAAAGAAAGAAAGAAAGAAAGAAAGAAAGAAAGAAAGAAAGAAAGAAAGAAGGAAAAGAAAAGAAAAGAAAGAAGGAAGGAAGGAAGAAAAGAAAGAAAGGAAGAAAGAAAGGAAAAAAGAAAGAAAGAAAGAGAAAGAAAAGAAAGAAGGAAGGAAAGAAAGAAAGGAAGGAAGGAAGGAAGGAAGGAAGGAAGGAAGGAAGGAAGGAAGGAGTTTTAGGCAGAGGAAATGATGTGAAACAAGGAAAAAGCCAGAAACGCATAAGGTGTGCAGAGGTAGAAATTCAGCTCATATGAAGGAAGCTCCACACAGAATAGCAGAATATGAAGGTGAGAGCAATGCATGACAGCCACATTGGGGTTGGTCTTGAATGCCAAGCCAAGGCTTTGAACTTTATCTTTGAAATCAAGGTGATTTCAAATACAAGTAACTGAAAACTATTCAAGCTACTATAAACCAAAGGGAGTAAGGTAACTTAAAAGGATCTGGTCAAATGTATTGACCCATGCCTGTAGTCCCAACTCTCCAGGAAGCTGAGTGGGGAGGATTGCTTGAGGCCAGCAGTTTGAGATGGTAGTGCACTATGATTGCACCTTTGAACAACCACTGTACTGCAGTCTGAGTAACATAGTGAGACCCCATATCTGACAGGGATGTGCAACATTTTGGATTCTCTGGGCCACATCGGAAGAAGAAGAATTGTCTTGGGCCACACGTAAAATATGTTAACACTAACAATAGTTGATGAGCTAAAAAATAAAATTGCCCAAAAAATCTCATGATGTTTTAGGAAAGTTTATGAATTTGTGTTGGTCCACATTCAAGGCTGTCCTGGGCTGCATGCAGCCTATGGGCCGCGGGTTGGATAGGCTTGCCGTATGAAGAGCAAACAAACAGGCTGGGTGTGGCGGCTCATGCCTGTAATCCTAGCCTTTTGGGAGGCCAAAGTGGGAGGATGACTTGAGCTCAGGAGTTCAAGACCAGCCTGGGCAACATGGCAAGACCCCATCTCAGAAAAGGAATAAAATAAAATAAAATAAAATTTTAAAAGCAAACTAAAAAATAAATAAAAAGATCTGGAGGAACTCCAGGACAGAATGGGCAGCTAAGTCTCCCCAAGCCCTGGAACCCATAATGAAAAGCTCTCAGGGACTAGGGATGCAAGCTTCCTAGTCTTAATCCCTCAATTCCACCCATCCCCCCACCATGTACTTTCTCACTTTGGCTTCTCTTTGCATATTTGCTTCATCCTTTCTTCTCTGCACAATAGATTTTTCTGTTGTCCATGAATATGGTGTAAGACAATCCACTCCACAACTCCCAAGTTCCTATATCCTCAGTTCAAGTGATCAGCAGAGGCTACTGGCTTCTTTGTCTTCCAATTCCAAATTTCCAGGAGAGAGAATTAGATGATCTCTTCCAAGTGCAACAACGGAAGTGATGTTATATGAAATAAACATGGCTTCTGGGCCCATTTCCAGGACAGAGCAGCTCTCAGAGATGGAATGTGGAACGGCAGGTTGGGCAGATGCACTCAAGGATGTCTCCAATAGTTTTAGGCCCAGATGAATATTTTGGAGGTGGGGGAGGAAATAATGAAAGTGATCTTAGGAAGCTTCAACAGGGAGCAGAATGAGTTAGAAGGGAAAAGATCATGGAGGTGGAAGACCAAACAGGCGCTGTTGGAATCTAAGCATTGAAAGCTTGAAACCTGTGGCTATGGCTGGGTGCAGTGACTCATCCTTGTAATCGCAGCACTTTGGGAGGTCATGGCAGGTGGATCACTTGAGGCCAAAAGTTCGAGACCACCCTGGCCAACATGGCAAAACCCTGTATCTACTAAAAATACAAAGAAAAATAGCTGGATGTGGTGGCGGGCACCTGTAATCTCAGCTAGTTGGGAGACTGAGGCAGGAGAATCGCTTGAAACTGGGAGGCAGAAGCTGCAGTGAGGTGAGAGCATGTCGCTATACTCCATCCTGGGCAACAGAGAGAGACTTTGTCTAAGAAAATAAAGAAGAAAGGAAAGAAACAAATAGGTGACTATGCTCAATCTGACCACTGTTCTCTAAAAAAATACACTTGGTTCAAAAAAAAAAACTTCATATTTAGTCATGAAAGGGACATTTCTTATTTCGTAGCTTGGGGCCAACCCTGAACTATTTGATAATATGTATATGCTACATATATGTTGATGGTGGATTTCTTTTCATTCAGTGGTTACCCAACTTCCTGCTTTGAAGTTAGGACCTGGGATGGCCTATATTAATAAGGGGAAGCCTATAAAATGAGATGGGTGTCATGCTATCCTACTCTAGCTAATATACAAAGCATCATAAATTCTCATTCCCTGAAGCTGGTCAAAATTTGTTTCTTCATCTGTTGCTAGTTAACTGGATTGGTTAGCTGAGGTCTCTGTTGCTGGGCTAAGCCATGCCTAGGACGCTCAGCTCCACTGTGGCTCTTGACCACAACCATATCCTCCCGAGGCTCCGTATCATGTCCAGCTATGGGTGGATTAGGAGAGGAGAAAGCAAGGCTCTACCCTGGTGTTTAGAAAAACATTGTAAATGCTACGCCTCCTCGAACATTTTCAGCTTTCTCCTGCTACCCCTTGTGTTTACCATAATGGTACTTGGGATTATCCTCCCTGGTATTCTGACCTTCAGTGTTAGATGTTGTAGCTATATCTCCTAGCCCCAGAACTTGCTTTCATTTGTAATAGAATAATACGGCTACAATATCTTTTTTGTGTTTTTAACCACTCTGTTAGAATGAAACAGAAAACTCCACTCAAGTGACCTAAAGCAAACAAAAAAGTCATAAGACCTCATATACCGTATGAAGAAGTCCCAAGGTAGGGCCATGTATCAGTTTTCCAGGGCTGCGATTACAAAATGCCATAGACGGGGTGGCTTAAGCAATGGAAGTTTATTTTTTTCACAGTTCTGGAGGCTAGAAGTCCGAGATCACGGTATTGGTAGGTTCATTTTCTCCTAAGGCCTGTCCCCTTGGCTTGTGGAAGGCACCTTCTCTGGCCATGTGCATCCCTTGGGTCTCTCTCCATATGTCCTAAGCTCCTCTTCTTATTAGGAGACAAGTCAGATCGGATTAGGGCTCACCCAGATGACTTCATCTGACCTTAATTACCTCTGTAGAGGCCCTGTCTCCAAATACAGTCATGTTTTAAGGTATTGGGGATTAGGACTTCAACATATGAATGGGGATGGGGGGCACTGTTCCGTGTATGACAGGCAGCTCTGTGGTTGGTTAATTCAGTGATCCAGTTAAATCCTCAGGCCCCAGGTGCTGCCATCTCTGCCCAGCTACTCTTAACATATGGGTTTTATCCTCAGGCTAGCACCTTCATGTTTTAAAAAGACTATTGCAGTTCCATGTAGCACATCCAGACATGAGAAGGCCCAGGAGAATTAGAAACCATCGCTTTCTGTGTATCTCTCTTTACAAGCCTTTCAAAAGACTCCAGAATGCACTTCTCCTGTCTCCCTGAGCAGATCTCTTCATGTGCACATGCCCAAACTAATCACCAGCAAGAGAAAAAGAGAACATGATTGGCTTGGGCTGATCACAATTTATCCCCTGGGTCTGGGCCAACCTCCCTAAGAGCACAGAGTTGCTTTAAGGAAGAGGGGGTGGGGGCAAGATCCTGCACAAAATCAGGGTCTTATGATGAAAAAGGAAAGGGAGAACTGGAAAACAATAATGCCTTCTGCAACCATTCACCATCTTGCTTCCCTGGTAATTGTTATTCTACGATCTGCTGGTAAAACCAATCTTTGCACCTGCAATCAAGAGCCCTGTTAATAAATATCAGCTTGCCTGGGCTGAGACACTGAGAGTGGCTCACGTCTTCTCTTCCCACCCCCATGGTCCCACTCCAAGTTTAGTTGCCTCTTTTGAACACAGCCAGCATCTTTTACTCAACTAGCAACCAGATCTCAGTTGCTATGCAGAAGATGTAACCACCCTTTCCCTCACTAGCCATTTTGCAAATATGTATCATTAAGAATAAGAGGAACTGGATAAAAGAATATAGGTCATTCAGTGCACACTCATCACCAAAATGAAGAGAATAACTTCAAAGCTATATCATACAAATGGTGGGTTACTAACCGGGATATTCTTTATGTGTGTCGGTTCACAAGGACATGTATCAATACTATTCAGAAGCTGTTTCTAAACTGGAGACAACTTATTTAAATTTAGAAAAGCTTTCTAATTTCTCATTGGTTTCATTATTGTACTGCTTGGATCGAAAAAGGAGAATCAGATTCTTGTGCTCTGTTTTCTCCCCTAGGTCATCCAAGAAGAATTTTAAAATGTAGTATGTGCAGTAGTATGTGCAATAAAAACCCACGGCTTTTTTTTTTTTTTTTTTTTTTTGGAAACAGGGTCTCACTCTGTCATCCAGTCTGGAGTGCAGTGGTGCAATCATGGCTCATTGCAGCCTCAACATCCTGGGCTCAAGTGATCCTCCTACCTCAGCCTCCCAAGTAGCTGGGAGGTGCCCGCCACCATGCGTGGCTAGTTTTTGTATTTTTTGTAGAGAGAGAGTTTCACCGTGTTGCCCAGACTGGTCTCAAACTCCTGGGCTCAAGCAATCTGCCCACATCAGCCTCCCAAAGTACTGGGATTACAGGCATGAGCCACCTCTCCTAGTCCACAGTCTGTTTTTTGATCTTCCATGAGTGTCTTATTCTTTAACAATTTATTTGTTTGAGTTAGAAAAGGCTTTGCTTCCAAGGTACAGAGTTATTTTGTTTTGCTTTTTGATGAGCAATGTGTGAATTAATAAGACAGAGAGAAAGGTTTTTTTTCTCTAAGAATTTCTATTTAATATTACTTTATTCTTAAACAACATGTGCTTGGTGTGTCCCTGATCACTTATTTAATATCACGTTTCCTACCCTAGTTCTCTTTCAGTAAATGAATGCTACACTAGACGTGATTCACAACTGTAGCCTCCTGCTTTGGGCATTTGCCTCTGATAAGCATGGGGAGAGGGATGAAAGGGGCCTTTTTCTGGAATTAATTGGGTCAGGATCACAAGAAGCACTGATCATGCTCTCCTGGCTGGTGAGCCACATGGCAAGAGAGGAGACGATAAGGGATCTGGGAACCCAGCCATGGTATTAAGCAACCAAGGGGGTTAATCTTGAGAAAAGAAGAAATAGAAATCCTTACAACTATCATTAGGTGTTTTTAATAAAGAAAAAATAAAGCAATACTGTAACAATAATAGTAGGTAATTTTACTGAGCAGTTACTAACATGAAGGCTCCAAAGAGATAAAGTATGCCTAATCATGCATGGATGCAGCTGGAAACCATCATTCTTAGCAAACTATCACAAGAAGAGAAAACCAAACACCGCATGTTCTCACTCATAGGTGGGAACTGAACAATGAGATCACTTGGACTCGGGAAGGGGAACATCACACACTGGGGCCTATCATGGGGAGGGGGGAGGGGGGAGGGATTGCATTGGGGAGTTATACATGATATAAATGATGAATTGATGGGTGCTGACGAGTTGATGGGTGCAGCACACCAAAATGGCACAGATATACATATGTAACAAACCTGCATGTTATGCACATGTACCCTAGAACTTAAAGCATAATAAAAAAAATAAAAAAAAAAAAAGAAAAACAAATATAGCCGTCTGAGACCCAAATGGCCTTCCTGGTAAATTACATTGCCCCCTGGCCCTGGAGTATTCAAATGCAAGCCAGCTGCTCATCTGTCAATAATGCCCCAGAAGGAGGTTGTATTGAGCTGAGATCGCCCCACTGCACTCCAGCCCAGCCTAGGCAACAGAGCGAGACTTCATCTCAAAAAAAAAAAAAAAAAAAAAAGGCCCTAGAAAGGAATGCTCTCTTGAAGTGGGATTTGTGCTAAATGATTTCTAACATTCCTTCTTCATGCTGAATCTATGATCCTTTAAAAGTCAGGAATGCTGTTTGATTCATGATGTTTTCTTAGATAACATTTAACTCAATCTCCCTCACAATACAGAAACACACTCTGCAGCATCTCTGGCGCTCTGCCTCCTAGATTCATAGCTCTCCATATCCGTGGGTTCCACATCTGTGGGTTCCATCCATAGATTCAACCAACCGCGGATAGGTAGTATTTGAAAAAATAAAACAAAAATGGATTGTTTCACCTGTATTGAACATGTACAGACTTGTCATTATTCCCTAAACAATGCAGTATAACAACTATTTACATGGCATTTGTATTACATCGGGTATTATAAGTCATCTACGGATTATGTAAAGGATATGGAAGAATGTGTGTAAGGTATGAGCAAATACTACACCCTTTTACATCAGGGACTTGAGCATCCATGGATTTTGATATCCAAGGGCAGTCTTGGAAGCACTCCTCCATGGGTACGGAGAGACAACTGTACTAAAAATGTACCTCTTCTCTCATTCATCCGTTCACTCACCACAAATGCAATAAACTTCTACTATGTGCTAGGTTCTGTGCTAGACATGGCAGACATAAAAATGAATAAAGACATAAGCTTATCCTTAGGTTGCTCCAGGTCCATTACAGGATGTAGATAAATAAATCAAGTAAATATATAAATCACACTGCTTTAAATAAGTAAAGCAATAGACGTACATACCTGGCAGGAGCATGAATCTGCTAATCTCTGGGTTCAGTGAAAACCTTCTGAAGAAGGTGAGAGCTAAACTGAGTTTCCAAAGATAAATCCAAATATTCCAGGTAGAGAGGGGAATAAGGTACTCTAGGTAGAGGGAACAGAATGATCAAGGAATCAGGGATGAAACAAACACTGAGGTGGAGTAGAATCTTTTTTTTTTTTTTTTTTTTTTTGAGACAGAGTGTCTCTCTCTGTCTCCCACACAGAAATGCAGGGATGCAGTTTTGGCTCACTGCAGCCTCTGCCTTTTGGACTCACTGGATCCTCCCACCTCAGCCTCCAGAGTAGCTAGGACTACATGTGCCACCAAGTTTGACTAATTTTTAAATTTTTTGTAGAGACAGCAAGATCTCATTATATTGCCCAGGCTGGTCTAGAACTTCTGGGCTCAAGCTGTCCACCTGCCTCAGCCTCCCAAAGTGCTGAGATTACAGATTTGAGTCACCATGGCTCTGAGCAGAATCTTAATAGTCCACTTTGCCATAGTGAGAGATTTGGAGTCATCTCGCAGAGAATGAGGAGCCATGGCCAGACCTGCATTTTTGGAATTAATGCCCACTGAGTGCACTTCACTTTGCCCAAACCTCCCAGCCTGGCTCCCTTCCCTGCACCCTGCTAGTCTTCCCATGCCCAGCACTGACAGTCAGAAGGGACCAGATGGCTCAATTCTTTCCCCTAGATGTACAGACCTTTCATCACTAGTCCAGGCATCACACCTTCACAAATTTTCTTTCATGATTAACCTTGTTACTTCACTAGACTCTGACAAGATTAAACTTCATGCACCATCTCCATAACTTCCCTATAGGTTTTCCTGAGTTTTATGGACTGGTCTCCAATCTGTTATTTCGTTGAAGAAATAACTGCTACTTTATCTCAGGAGACGTGCTCTACTGCTAAGTGATATGTTCTATAGTTTTTCAGCTAGTTAGAAAAGAAATTTGCCAAGTTCATGATCTGTGTGGTTGCGTGACTGATAATTATAAAACCAAATTGAAGGGGTAATAGAAAAATGTTCCAGAAGAGACTCTTACCCTAGCCCCAAACAGCTGGGTCAGGATGACTTCATGGGCTATTTCACTTCTAATTTTTAGATTAGAGGATAATTTCAATAAAGGCTATGCTGGCCAATTACTGAGTCAGCCACACACTTGAGTTACTGCCTTTTCAACTTTTACAACGGAGTGGAGAGGTGAGTCACATTTTATTAGAGAGCAACTGTGTCTGATAGAGCTTCAATGTACCCCACCATAAAAAAGTCAAGCACAAAGAAAAAATATCCCAAGGAAGCTACGGTAGAGCGAAATACTAGCTAAAATATCCCCTTTATCTCCAAGCAGTGTTACATGCCCCCCCCCCAAAATTCTTAGCCTATATATGAATGTTTTAAAAGGCAAAGATTATTTCAAAATGTGAAACATATTCATAGCCTAATTTACTGGAATATGTAGTAAGGCATTTTCTTTCTCCCCTTCAAATTGGCAGATTCTGTTACTTAAACCTTGTGTTAGATCTCTCAGTTGTGAACGTATGCATAAAAATAGCATTCCAGTCTATAGTTGGGTCAAAGCCAATTAATGGAAATGAGGAAATGACT
This sequence comes from Piliocolobus tephrosceles, assembly GCF_002776525.5. NCBI lineage: Eukaryota > Metazoa > Chordata > Mammalia > Primates > Cercopithecidae > Piliocolobus > Piliocolobus tephrosceles. The sequence goes on from NC_045437.1 coordinate 33,646,201, forward strand.
CACTGGAGTGTCTGAGATATTCTGTCTTTTAGGATTTATATTATCCTTTCCCCAACACTCTCATTTAACAATGGACTTGAGCAAGATCTCAAAAAGCAAAGACTGTCCCCCTCACATGGATATATATGTTCTAGAGAGTCTCCCAGAGTGAAATTCCGTGATTAAAGACTCACAAGTAGCTGAGTGTGGTGGCTCACACCTGTAATCCAGTGAGCCCAGAAGGCGGAGGCTGCAGTGAGCCAAAACTGCACCCAGCACTTTGGGAGGCTGAGGCAGGAGGATTTCTTGAATCCAGGAGTTTGAAACCAGCCTGGGCAACATGACAAAACCCTGTCTTTACAAAAAAAAAATATAAAAATTAACTGGGCATAATGGCATATTCCAGCTACTTAGGAGGTTGAGGTAGGAGGATCACTTGAGCCCAGGAGGCAGAGGTTGCAGTAAGCTGAAATGCCACCACTGCACTCCAGCCTGATCAATAGAACAAAGCCCCATCTCAAAAAAATAAAAATAAAAGAGCAGAGTGAGTTCTTCACCATGCACACCATATCTTACAACCATTCACTGTGGCAGAATTCTTTTTCAATGCCCCTTCACATTCTTCTTATTCCACAAGCGGGAGAGACATTAGGGGTGATCGTTTGAGGTTAACACCTCCCTTTAAACATCTTCTGGGTTCTGATTAGCAAATTATATGGTTTGAATCTGTGTCCCACCCAAATCTCATGTCGAATTATATTCCCTAATGTTGGAGGTGGGGCCTGGTGGGAGGTGATTGGATCATGAGGGCAGATATCTCCCTTTGGTGCTGTTCTCGTGATGGTGAGTGAGTGCATTATTATGAGATCTGGCTGTTTAAAAGTGTGTGACACCTCTCCCTCTCTCCCTCATCCTCTTGCTCCTGCCATGTAAGACACCTGCTCCCTCTGTGCCTTCCACCATGAGTCAAAGCTCCCTGAGGCCTCCACAGAAGAGATGCTGCCATGCTTCCTGTACAGGCTGCAGAGCTATGAGCCAATTAAACTTCTTTTCCTTATAAATTACCCAGTCTCGGGTATTTCTTTATAGCAGTGCAAAAAATACAGACTAACACAGTGAGTTTAGGGCTACCAATTTCCTTTTGGACAAGCAGGATGAATGCCAGCTAAAAACATCTGTGAATGGCAGAAGCAGAGAGAGAAAGAGGTGACGCTTGTGATAATAGGCTTCCTAATGTTCAACAAAGCAACACTGAAAATTCAGAACAACATAGCTTGAACCTACACATCCCTGGTGTGTTCTATACAGAGCACAAGGCTGTTCTTTGAGCTGGGTTTTGCAAGAAAGAGCTAGGAATCCAATTCAAGGGAGGCAATCATTTAGGATAAGCTGAAAATATATTGTGGGCACTTCCCTTTTTAAGCATGAGAAGAAAAGACTTCCTTCATTTTAATCATGCAGCAAACCTCAGTGAAATGTGACAGGCATAGAGAGAAATTAGACCATTGAGAGAAAAATGAAAATAAACATGGTTTGGTTGGGGGGGTGAAAAAAACAAGGGAGAAAAAGCTAAGCAAAGCAAAAAATCACAAACGTAAAAGGAAATGTGTTGGAGTTGTTACAAAGGAAACCAAAAAGAGATGTGTGCATAAGCTCTTAAGGCACAGAAAAGTATGTAAGCAAGGGGTTGGAAAAAGAAAACAGGAGTGTGTAGACGAGAAAAGGAAAGAAGACACAAGATGAAAGCAATAAAACAATATGTACTATGGTTAATGGTAAATGGTTCATTTATATTTAATGCATTTTTAAAAGGATAAGCCATCGTACCATGGGAATTCTAACACTGCCCACTGTAAAGGTTATATAATCCGCTGCATTTTTGTGTAGGAAAATAAACCACAGACCCAAGCCACTAGTCCCTGAAAACGACTGCCACCATGTCAGTGGGTAATGGTTCTTCCGGATATTAGAATGTATTCCTGGAGTATCATCTATAACCCACAGGGGAGATCTGTCTTCAGAGATGTTGTACATCACACATCCATTTAATAGGGAGCCTCTGTGTGATGGAAAATAATTTCTCAAAATTTTGATTCTACTCTATACGTACAACCTCTATGCTGCATAATAAAATATTCGCTGAGTTTTAAAAAAATGTGAAGGCTCCAATGATTGACTGAGCCTCTAAATTCCAGCTGTGCTTCTAGTAGGTTTACTTGTGTTTCCCTCTTACTGAGTTTTTCCAGAAGCCCAGGTGCGAGCCTGCTTTATGGAGGAGGATTATTTATGGATTCCCTAAAGAGAAGTCTGATACACAAATAGATGTGGGGATTATGAGGCTCAGTGTTTGTAAACATCAAAAAGATTTAAGCCGAAATTTTAATTTACAGAAGAAGCTGGAGTGTGAGGAATTTACTTTTGAATGAGCAGACATGACATATGCTTCTCTATGTGACAAAAAAGAAAAATCTTAAGGATAGCTGGAAGAGGAGAGGCATATGGAACCCAAACAAGTCAATAATTCCTACTGATTGGGTAAGGAACAAAAAAAAAAAAAAAAAAAAAAAAGAAAGAAAGAAAGAAACCCACAGTCTTGCTTTTTATTTTCAAATTACAGGACATGGTTGTAGTGCAATTTTTATAAACCCTGATTCAGCACTGTGCGATCACGCTGTTACATATAACCATAAGGTGCAATTAGAGGCAAATAGAACCTCTGGGCAACCTCTTTCTTGGTGGTAATCCCTTTAGGATAGTTTTTGCCCCACAGCGGTTGCCTAGACTACAAATCATAAAAAGCTACCACCATTTGCACCCCATTTTATTGACCACTTGGGGTTCTAGAAACTCCCATGACGGTCAGGAAATTGCCTCTTCTAGGTTTCAATTGCAACCTCTCATTCGCCCACAAAACCAAGTCCCATAAGATTCTAAGAACGCTGCCCAAACTCATAAGCGCTGCTAACAGGAATGGAGATTGGCTCAAGAGTTCTGTGAGGCCACTGGACAAGTATCTCTCACTAAATTCCTATCTGTTACTCAGAAAATTCGCTTCCAGAAAATTATTCTAAAGCAATAGTTAAGGATACTTTTAAAGGTAGCTCCACATCTGTTCATCACAGCACCATTTAAAATAGCAAGAAATGATAATCAGTCTATAACTTGTATGTTATCAAACCATACAAGTTAGTTCAGTAAGCTATAAACTTTACTAAAATTAGCTGACAGACTGTACATGATGTAATAGAATATGTAATGACATGGGACCACGTTCTCAAAATCCTAATGAAAGAAGAAGCAACTTTGTGATACCGTGTAGAGTGATATAGAGTATAATCTTGTTTTGTTTTTCTCTAAGGTATAGTCATATGCTGCATAATGATGTTTCTGCCAACTATGGCCTCATATATGCTGATAGTCCCATAGGATTAAATCCTATCACCTAGTGGTGTTGCAGTCATGATAATGTCCTAGCACAAAGCATTACTCATGTGTTTGTGGCAATGCTGGTGCGAACAAACGCACTGTGCTGCCAGTCATATAAAAGTCTAACACATACAATTGTGTACAGCACATAATACTTGATGATAAATTACTGTGTTACAGTTTATGTATTTACTATTCTACGCTTTTAATCTTTATTTATTTATTTATTTTTGAGATGGAGTTTCACTCTGTTACCCAGGTTAGAGTGCATTGATGGGATCTCAGCTCATTGCAAACTCAGCTTCCCAGATTCAAGCCATTCTTCTGCCTCAGCCTTCTTAGTAGTTCAGATTACAGGCGCCCACCACCACGCCCAGTTATTTTTGTATTTTTAATAGAGACAGGGTTTCACCATGTTGGCCAGGCTGGTCTTGAACTCCTGATCTCAAGTGATCCTCCTACCTTGCCCTCCCAAAGTGCTGGGATTACAGGCGTGAGCCACCACACCTGGCCTAATCATTATTTTAGAGGGTACTGCTTCTATTTCTTTTATTTAAGCTAACTGTGAAACAGCCTCCAGCAGGTCCTTCAGGAGTATTCCAGAAGAAGGCATTGTTATCAGAGGAGATGACAGCTCCATGTGTGTTATTGCCTCTGAAGACCTTCCAGTGGGACAAGATGTGGAGGTGGAAGGCAGTGATATCGACGATCCTGGCCCTGTGTAGGTGTAGGCTAATGTGTGTGTTTGTGTCTTCATTTTTAATGAAAAAAAAGTTTGAAAAGTAAAAAATAAAAATAAAATTTTTAAATAGAAGAAAGCTTATAGAATATGGATATAACAAAAAAAAATTTCTGTACAGTTGTGCAATGTGTGTTTTGGTTTTGGTTTTGAGATGGAGTCTCGCTCTGTTACCCAGGCTGGAGTGCAGTGATGTGATCTCAGCTCACTGCAACCTCTGCCTCCCGGGTTCAAGCAACTCTCCTGCCTCAGTCTCCCAAGTAGCTGGGATTACAGGCGCCCACCACCACGCCTGGCTAATTTTTGTACTTTTCGTAGAGATGAGGTTTCACAATGTTAGCCACACTGGTCTCAAACTCCTGACCTCAGGTGATCCACCCGCCTCAGCCTCCCAAAGTGCTGGGATTACAGGCGTGAGCCACTGCGCCCAGCCAGGAAAGAAACTATTTTTAATAAACTTTAGTACAGCCTAAGTGTACAGTGTTTATAAAGTCTACAGTAGTGTTTAGTAATGTCCTAGGCCTTCCCATTCACTCACTACTCACTCACTCACTCACTCACCCAGAGCAGCTTCCAGTCCTGCAAGCTCCGTTCGTGGTAAGTGTCATATAGAGGTGTACCATTTTTAATCACTGGATTTTGTGTTGTTTGTTTGTTTTTGTTTTGTTTTTGAGACAAGGTCTCTACTCTGTCGCTCAGAATGGAGTGCAGTGGTACAATCACAGCTCACTGCAGCCTCAACCTCCTGGGCTCAAGAGATCCTCCCACCTCAGCCTCCCAAGTAGGCAGAGACACAGGCATGTGCCACCACGCCTTGGGATTTTTTTTTTTTTTTTAGAGAAAGCCAGGCGTGGTGGCTCAAGCCTGTAATCCCAGCACTTTGGGAGGCCGAGACGGGCGGATCACGAGGTCAGGAGATCGAGACCATCCTGGCTAACACGGTGAAACCCTGTCTCTACTAAAAAATACAAAAAACTAGCCGGGTGAGGTGGCAGGCGCCTGTAGTCCCAGCTACTCGGGAGGCTGAGGCAGGAGAATGGCGTAAACCCGGGAGGCGGAGCTTGCAGTGAGCTGAGATCCAGCCACTGCACTCCAGCCTGGGCGACAGACCGACTCCATCTCAAAAAAAAAAAAAAAAAAAAAAAAAGAGAAAAGGTCTCCCTGTGTTGCCCAGACTAGTCTCAAACTCCTGGGCTCAAGCAATGCTCCCACCTCAGCCTCCAAAAGGGCTGAAATTGCAGGTGTGAAATACTGCACCCGGCTTCATTTTTTTTATCTTTTATACTGTATTTTTACTGTACCTTTTCTATGTTTAGATATGCAAGTACTTACCACTGTGTTACCATTGCCTATAGTATTCAGTACAGCAGCAGCTGTATAGGTCTGTAGCCTGCAAGCAATAGGCTGCACCATACAGCCTGGGTGTGTAGTCGGCTGCACCATCTAGGCATGGGTAAGTACACTCTGTGATGTTCGCACAAAGATGAAATCACCTAATGGCACGTTTCTCAGAATGTATCCCCATCATTAGGTGATGCATGACTGTTCATATATGTGTATATAAATATATATGTGCATTAAAACGTTAACGGTGATCATCTCTAGGGAGTAGGACTATGAGTGATTTCTAAAGTTTTTTCTGCTTATCAGTAACGAAATGTGTTTCTCGATGAACGTTAATTTATAATAAGTAAAAAGGTTAAATTTTTTAAAATGAAAATGCTTTCTAAAATAAAAGGGCCAAAAAAAAAAAAAATCCCAAAGTTTGGATATCCATTGTTGGATATTGACCGTTTCCCGTCTGCCTGTGCAGCATTCTCAATCAAGAAACTACAGTTTGCATTCCTGAGGGCATACCTTCCTGGCATTTAGAGTGGGGCATCAGGCTTCGCTGGCTTCAACTAAGAGAGAACCCCTCTGCCACGTGGTGGACAGCATCCTCTGTTGCTCACACACAATGAGGCTTCAAGTCCGCTAGGCCCTGCTCCCATGCTTTTTTGGATCTGTTAGCCTCGTGTTCACCTATCCCCGGGCTTTTTGGGGAAACCTAGAATCTGGTGGCACTCCGACTTGGCTGGATCACCATCTCTGAAGCTAATACTTTAAGCCACCACATGGGACCAGCCACATAATCTTCAGGGATCAGGTGTCAAATGGAAACGTGGGCCCCTTTTTCAAAACTTACTGAGACATTCAAGATGATGAGAGCGAGCATTAATCAGGTGCAGGCCTTTCTGAGCATGGGGGTCTTTTCTACTATGCAGGTAGCACGCCCATGAAGCCACCCTGGCACCAGCCTCCTTCTTATTTCCTATCAAGTATGTTCAACTGTAAAATGCAGGCAAGTTAGTTTATTCATGACCCTGAACAAGAGAGGCAGTTTAAATGGGGCCAAGACAAATGTCAGGTGGACAGGACTTATCTTCTACCATCCCAGGATAATGATGCCATTATGACCACATTGTTCCAGAGTGTGTCTGTGTCCATTTATCCTCCTGGTACCCAGAGGGAGGAGAGGAGAAAGGGAGGAAGGGAGAGAGGGAGGGAGACTGCTGGGTGACCAGGACAGGGGAAAGGACAACTTTGCAACTATCAAATCATACTCTTTTCTGCCCTCTACCCAACTAGAATGGCCAACTGTGGGTCTCACACATCTTCGAAATAAAAGAAATAAAATTCCCGGCCGGGCGCGGTGGCTCAAGCCTGTAATCCCAGCACTTTGGGAGGCCGAGACGGGCGGATCACGAGGTCAGGAGATCCAGACCATCCTGGCTAACACGGTGAAACGCCGTCTCTACTAAAAATACAAAAACCAGCTGGGCGAGGTGGCGGGCACCTGTAGTCTCAGCTACTTGGGAGGCTGAGGCAGGAGAATGGCGTAAACCCGGGAGGCGGAGCTTGCAGTGAGCTGAGATCCGGCCACTGCACTCCAGTCCGGGCGACAGAGCAAGACTCCGCCTCAAAAAAAGAAAGAAAGAAAAAAAGAAATAAATAAAATTCCCATTATTTAGTAGCCTGCTATCCAATGGGAGTATTATCTTGGCCAATTTGTTAACAAGTCAAATTAGAAATTTGTTACTAAGATGTTTTATTTTATTTTTTGAGGGTCTTGCTTTGTAACCCAGGCTGGAGTGCAGTGGCACGATTTAAGCTCACAGCAAGCTCTACCTCCTGGGCTCAAGTGATTCAAGCCTGGCTCAGTTTTGTATTTTTTGTAGAGACAGGGTTTCATCATGTCACCCGGGCTGGTCTTGAACTTCTGAGCTCAAGCGATCCACCCACTTTGGCCTCCCAAAGCGTGCGGACTACAGGCATGAGCCACTGTGCCTGGTGGTTACCAAGACTTTAGTGGCAATTAAAGCTCAAACATTTATTATGCATCGTATGCAGCTAACAAAATATCACATGTACTGCATAAGTATGTACAAATATTATGTATCAACAAAAATAAAATAAAAATGAAAAAAGCAGTATGTAATTAGCACTTTCTCTTGTTCCAATTTAAATGTTTCAGAAAATTCTACCAAAAAGATCACACAGCGAGTGGCAGAGCTTGTGCTTGCGGCCCTGTGGAGCCTGAAAGTGTAATTTCAGGTCTTTGTTTCTGATGTACCGGTGGTCTGGGACATGCCACTTAATTGATTTGTGTCTCAGTCTCCTCGGTTGTAAGCAAAGATAACAATATTCACAGCATTGTTAGGAGAACAAAATCAAATAATATGAATAAAGAACTTTGTAAATGGTCTCTTTTTAAAGCATATACATAGAAGTATTAATGAGCTATTACCTTAAATAATAGCCGCTGGGACATGCTGGGAAATGAGCAGGTGCTAAATATGTAGCCAGGTTTTTTTGTTTTTTTTTTTTTGTTTTTAGAAGAAAATAGTTTGCTTTCCTGTATTTAGATTCGCATTGTACACCGCACAAAATGTTTCTTTAAAAAAGAAAATAAACAGCACTTTGGGAGGCTGAGACGGGCGGATCACGAGGTCAGGAGATCGAGACCATCCTGGCTAACACGGTGAAACCCCGTCTCTGCTAAAAACTACAAAAAAAAAAAAAAAAAAACTAGGCCGGGCGCGGTGGCTCAAGCCTGTAATCCCAGCACTTTGGGAGGCCGAGGCGGGTGGATCACGAGGTCAGGAGATCGAGACCATCCTGGTTAACACTGTGAAACGCCGTCTCTACTAAAGAAATACAAAAAACTAGCCGGGCGAGGTGGCCGGCGCCTGTAGTCCCAGCTACTGGGGAGGCTGAGGCAGGAGAACAGCGTAAACCCGGGAGGCGGAGCTTGCAGTGAGCTGAGATCCGGCGACTGCACTCCAGCCCGGGCGACAGAGCTAGACTCCATCTCAAAAAAAAAAACAAAAAACAAAAAACAAAAACAATACTAGCCGGGCGAGGTGGCGGCGCCTGTAGTCCCAGCTACCTGGGAGGCTGAGGCAGGAGAATGGCGGGAACCCGGGAGGCGGAGCTTGCAGTGAGCTGAGATCCCGCCACAGCACTCCAGCCTGGGTGACAGAGCGAGACCCCGTCTAAAAAAAAAAAAAAAAAGAAAGAAAAGAAAATAACGTCCCTTATCCTTCAGCCAAAGGTATGTGATCATCTTTTGTTCTGCAAATTTAACAAGCCTAAAAATACCTTGCTATTAAGTATCATTATAAGAAACCATAGACTAGGGAAAAGATTGCTGCTTATAGTTGTAGCTCATTTATTTCAAGTGTTGTTTTATGTTTCAAACTACATTACACCAGAAGGCTTTGGACATAACCTTGGAATATGACTTAACTAATACTTAATCTGATTCTCACAGATACTTTTCCTGAGTACACACCTAGATAACATACACTCAGCCTCTGTGCACAAATAATTCCTGGATCATTTAGGGGCATCCAAGGTAGTTTTAAAAGATAACGGTTGTGATACCATCAACATTTTGAAACCTGGGAAGGAAACAACTAAATCTGCCCATGATGAGCCTTCACAAGTAAACTGAAACATGGAGATCCATGCATGAGTGGTGCATAAAAATGCTAGTTATAGGCCAGGTGCAGTAGCTCATGCCTGTAATCCTAGCACTCAGGGAGGCTGAGACAGGAGGATCACTTGAGGTCAGGAATTCGAGATCAGCCTGGCCAACACGGTGAAACCCTGTCTCTACGAAAAATGCAAAATTGGCGGGCATGATGGCAGGCACCTGTAATCCCAGCTACTTGGGAGGCTGAGGCATGAGAATTGTTTGAATCTAGAAGGCAGAGATTGCAGTGAGCCGAGATAACACCACTGCACTCCAACCTGGGTGACAGAGGGAAAATCCAACCCAAAAAAAAAAAAAAAAAAATGGGTTGGGGGCCAGGTGTGGTGGCTCACACCTGTAATCCCAGCACTTTGGGAGGTTGAGGCAGGCAGATCACAAGGTCAGGAGGTCGAGACCTGGCCAACATGGTGAAATCCCATCTCTACTAAGGATACAAAACATTAGCCGGGGGTGGTGGTGCACGCCTGTAGTCCCAGCTATTCGGGAGGCTGAGGCAGGAGAATCACTTGAACCCAGGAAGTGGAGGTTGCAGTGGGCCGAGACCATGCCATTGTACTCCAGCCTGGGTGGAAGGGAGGCATTTTGGCCTAAAAAAAAAAAAAAAAAAGAAAAGAAAGAAAGAGGAAGGAAGAAAGGAAGGAAGGCAGGAAGGAAGGAAAAGAAAAGAAAAGAAAAGAAAGAAAGAAGGAAAGGTAAAATGCTAGTAGTCTTATGAGAATCAGAAATCTAGGGGATCCACACTGGAAGAAAATAAGAGGGATTTTTACAAGGCAAACCTCAGAAATCACTGTTTTAGATGAAAAGAACTCTACTTTTGATTGGACAGCTTGTTAATTGTACTCATATATACATAACTCGATTTAACCAGCCCTCGTTTAAAAATGTTTTTTACAGACAGAATCCTGCTCTGTTGCCCAGGCTGGAGTGCAGTCGTGTGATCATAGCTCACTGCAGCCTCAACTCCTGGGCTCAAGCAATCTTCCTGCCTCAGCCTCCAGACTGGCTAGGACTACAGGCTCATGCCACCATGTCTGGAAAATTGTAGAGACAGGGTCTCACTATGTTGCTCCAGCTGGTGTTGAACTCCTGGCCTCAAGCACTCCTCCCGCCTCGGCCTCTCAAAGCACTGGGATTACAGGCATGAGCCCCAGCACCTGGGCTGATGATCATGTTGTAAAGTCCTATTCAATTTCATTAGAAAACCACACTGTGACAGTGATGAGGTAAGGGCTTCATCCCCAAATACCTGAAGGTGGTCAAGTGGGACACAGTTTAGATACCCAACCACTCTGAACTGGTTTCTCCTCTGCAAAATGAGAGTCGTTTATCTAAGAGCTCCACAGGTGTAAAAATGAAACGAGATCAGGAATTCATACTTCATAAATCTATAAACTGTAAATGTAAGGTATTGAGTGGATGAGGAAGGAAAAGAGTCTCATATTTGAAGGCTGAAATAGCATGAAATGAAGAAACTTTGAGCCAGTGTGGATAATCCGAAGGGGTGCGTGTGCGTGTGTATGTGTTTACCTGTGAAAATTTCACAAGACGTTTACAAAAGATAACTGGCCCATTCAAACCTCCATGAACAAACATACTTCTTCCTGAAGAAAAAAAAAAAGAAAAAGAAAAAAGCAATTGCATCATATGAATAAAAGCATTTAAATTCCTTTTAAGGTGAACTATGTTTCTAGAGTTCAGTGTTTCTAGTAATAAATATTAGAGGGACATATTTTGGAATTCTAGGTTGATGTAATATCCTGCTTTATGAACTAAAAGAGAACTCAAAGAAAGGCTAGTAAACTGAACCACACTTGGAGTCAGTTATCTTAAAAAAAAAATCAGAAAATTTGTGAACAGAGATTCAAAGTATGAGTTGCTGTGAGTGACTTAGCTGAATAGTAAGGTACAGATGCTACAACCAGACTTTCAAAAAGGCAACTATTCGTGTTTAATTTCCTTGGTTTCATGTTGATCATTTGACGCTGGGAAATTCTCATGGTATGTTAGTTAAATCCTGTTTAGAACACATTCCTCTTATGAAAGCTGGTACAAATTTACAGAGGGGATTTTCAAATAACAGGACTGGAAATGAGGGGACTTCCCAAAAGGCATGGATTTAGAGTCAGGCCCTTTGGAAAAAGGAGCAAGCTTTTGTTAAGTCCTGAAAGATGACAAAGGGCCAAATAATTTTAGGATTTCAGTTGTTCAATGAACATGTGTTAACTACCTACTGCATGCTGGCACTGGGCTAAGGGCACAGGGCTGACCAAAACAAAGTCCCTCACTGGACTCAGTGGCTCACATCTATAATCCCAGCATTTGGTTGGCTGAGGCAGCCAGATCACTTGAAGTCAGGAGTTCAAGACCAGCCTGGCCAACACATTGAAACCCCATCTCTACTAAAAATACAAAAATTAACTGGGCATGGTGGCAGGCACCTGTAATCCCAGCTATTCAGGAGGCTGAGGCGGGAGAATTGCTTAAACCCAGGAGGCAGAGGTTGCAGTGAGCCTAGATTGTGCCACTGCACTCCAGCCTGGACGACAGAGCTAGACTCTATCAATAAAAAAAAAAAAAAGAAAAAAAAAGAAAAGTCCTTGTCCTCATGGCATTCCAACTGTTACAGGAGAGAGAACAATAAGCCAAAAAATAAATACATAAATAAATGAGAGAATTGCAATTATTGAAAAGTACTGAGACGAAATGTTCGGGGAATGTGGTGGAGGGTGATGGGAGAGGAATTTGCCACACTGGATGGGACGGATTTTCAGAAGAGGTAACACAGGAGCTGGAACCTGAGGGTGAAAATGGTGAAAATCCAGGGAATTCTATTTGGGCAGAGGGAACAGCCAGCGGCAAGTTCCTAAGGAGGGGAGGAGAGAAGGTGTGTTCCAAGAAGAGAGAGGAGAGAACTCTGTCTGGAGCCCAGAGGGCAGGGAAGAGGCTGCTGGGAGATGAGATTGGAGGGACAGTCACATCCAGCACTCACAGGGCCTTGAAGGCTGAGATGAGGAGTTTGGGTCTGATTTCCGAGCATGACTGCCAGCCACTGAAGGGCCTGAGACAGGACATTGATTTCTGGTGTTCAAAGATGACTTTGGCTTTGGGTGGTTGGGCAGGGAAGGTGAGCCAGAGAAGAGGGGAAGGAAAGAGACAGGTTGAGGGTTACAGCAGTAGCCCAAGTGAAAATGGAAATGAACAGCAGAGGCCATTTAGGTGTCGGCCATATGGTCACCGGAAATCTGCTCTGCGCTGAAGCCATTAGTCTATTTGAATCTCTCGTGCTCTGTACTGGCCGCCCAGCCTGTGACTCAAAGACTCCACTGCAGGAATACCCAACCTTTTCCTGACAATTTCCCAGAAACTGTGTCATGTTGGGAGTGTGTATCGAGAAGAGGCTGGCCAGCGATTGCTAAGAAAAGCCATGAATGGGAATAATGGATAAAATGTGGCTACAGTTTCAGCATTTTTCCAGGGTAAAAAATTCTAGAAACCCAGGGGTCAGGGAGTGGAGCATAGTGGAAACCCCAGGCTGGAGATCCTCACGTCAGGTTCTGAGGTCAGTGTGTAGATCGGCACCAACGTGAGGGGCCTCTGCACAGTGTCATGGGGTGAAGGGCATGAGTGGGGGTGAACAATGGCAGGATCTAGAAATGCAGATGATTTGAATCCACCCAGAAGTGACTGCACCTCTAATATTATCTCCATTTTTCCTCTATAATTAACTTTAATTTATTTTTACTGGTTTGTAGACTCCCCAGAGACACCGCGGGAAGATTTGTCAGGTGGAATTCTAAAATTCTCATTCATTTCTTTTTATTTTTTATTTTGTAGAGACAAGGCGTCGCTTTATTGCCCAGAGAGGTCTTGAACTCCTGGCCTCAGGTGATCTTCCCATCGTTGCCTCTTAAAGTACTGGGATTACAGGCATAAGCCAGTGCACCTGGCCTCATTTCTGGTTTTTTTGTGTTGTTTTGTTTTGTTTTTCTAAGATGGAGTCTCACTCTGTCACTCAGGCTGGAGTGCAGTGGCGCCATTTCAGTTCGCTGCAACCTCTGCCTCCTAGGTTCAAGTGATTCTCTTGCCTCAGCCTCCAGAGTAGCTGAAATTACAGGTACCTGCCACCATGCCCAGCTAATTTTTGTAATTTTAGTACAGACAAGGTTTCACCATGTTAGCCAGGCTGGTCTCAAACTTCTGACCTCAAGTGATCCGCCCACCTCGGCCTTCCAAAGTGCTGAGATTACACGCATAAGCCACTGCACCTAGCCTCATTTCTGTATTTTAAATATACTTTACCTAAAGCTTATTTCACTATAGGCTGGCAAGTTTCCTGGACAACATAGCATGATAAAAGAATGTAGGTGTTGGAGTCGGAGAGGAATTTGCCCAAAGTCTGGCTCAGCCGTATTCTAGATCTATTGTTTTGGTCAAGTCATGTGAATTCTTTCAGCCTCAGTTTCCACATCTGTGTAATGGGAGTCATACGGGTTATAAATAATAGTTGTAAAGTGCCTGGCTCCTACAAGACACCTGATACACATCGGAATTATAATTATAGTGCCGATGAAACATTACTTTCTTATATGAACTAGGTGACTTATACAAAATAAAAGAATACTCTTTTCCACATCTGCAGGTTGTATCAAGTCCTGACATACACAAGTGGTCATACAAAGGAGTTCAAGGTTAAAGAGTGAGGAGACTAAGCATCAACCCTTCCCTGGGTCCCTGCCGTTGGCACAACTCACAGCACTGCTAACAAAAGCTCAGGAACAATGTCCTCATCACACCCATTCACCATTTTTTACCTTCCCTTTTGAGGTTAGGGATGGAAACTATTAGACTTAGGAAAATGACTGTAATATTTTTCCCCAGTCACGAAATTCTATCAATATAAAAACTCCCAGAACATTCAACAGCCTCAAAGCTCACCAGGGTGGTAAGCCTAAACTTACTTGCTTTTAAAACATAAATGAAGTTGGTTCTGTAAATGTAACTTCTCACTGAGCCCAGAAATGAAAAATTCCAGCTTGTCACTGATCTCTTACAAAACTTGGAAGAAGCTATCTCCTTTCATAGGCAGGATTCATATAAAACAGCCCAACTCAGTTCTTGTTTCTTTGTTTGCTCCATGTTTGGTTATAATTAAGTGTTTCATTCTTGAGGTTTCTTATCCACAGAGCCTCCCTGTAGAAGAGTTACCAGAGAATTATTTCTGCTTTGCAAAGCAGAGAAGAGGTCCCCCCACCCACCTCTGTCTGAGCATTAAATCCCAGACATCAGCAGTTGGACTGAACCCCACTTTCCAATCCTTTGATATTCCTTCCAATATTTAAGGGTACAAGTCACTAAAACCAGAAAATCTTTATTGTAATTTTTTAAATTGTTGTTTGTTTAATTGATACCGAAAACTATTATTTCCTTCTTCAACTTTTCTATGTTAGGTTAGACCATGGAAGTTAAAGCAATGTGTGGAGGAAGAATGTTGTGAGAAAAGAGAATATTAGAAGTAACTTTTATTTTTGGAGATTTTGAAAATAAATAGAGGGAAATGAGATACCCTCATGAAGGAAAGTAAGACTTAAGATCTGGAAGAGATTGAGTAGTTTCCTCATGTAAGGAAAACATAAACACAAAAGGTATCATGGTGACTTGAGTTGCGTTTTGAGAATGAGAAACTTGCTTTCTTCTCAGGCCTCCCTCACAGGTTGGGGAAGACCATCTTCATTTTCATGATGCTGGTCCCTTGCCCAACCCAAACATGTAAAATGGAAGAAATGAGCCCAACGGGGAAGATTGGAAGCCCCAAGACAATCCAGGCTTTTCTCACAACTTGACTTGGTACATCGTGGCCCCAAATGAGAGCATAAAGGGAACCCAGGCAACCATTTATGAAAAAAGCATGCTGGCTCTAGATTTTCTCACGGCAGCCTGCAATTCTTCCCAAGGCTCTTTTCTGTGAGTTAGCTCATTCGAACTTCCTCCTAAAATGTCATGAGCTATCTGGGAGGAGTACATCTCAATGCTATTATTACCCATTATAATCTTAATTTGACTTGGTTTCTCACATCATGGGTGCTGTGGACTGAATGTTTGTGTCTCCACAAAGTCGATAAATTGAAAGCTTTAATTCCCAATGTGATACTATTAGGAGGTGGGGCCTTTGGGAGGTAATTAGGTTGTGAAGGATGAGCCCTCCTGATGAGATTAGTTCCCTTATAAGAAGAGACATGAGGCCAGGTGCAGTGAGTCATACCTGGAATCCCAGCACTTCAAGAGGCTGAGGTGGGAGGATCACTTAAGCCCAGGATTTGAAGACCAGCCTGAGCAAACACAGTGAGACCCTCCTCTCTATAAAAAAATCTTTTTGGCCGGGTGTGGTGGTTCATACCTGTAATCCCAGCACTTTGGGAGGCTAAGGCTGGCAGATCACGATGTCAGGAGATCGAGACCATCCTGGCCAACGTAGTGAAACCCCATCTCTACTAAAAATACAAAAATTATCTGGGTGTGATGGCACATGCCTGTAATCCCAGCTACTCAGGAGCCTGAGGCAGGAGAATCGCTTGAACCAGGGAGTCAGAAGTTTCAGTGAGCCAAGATAGCGCCACTGCACTCCAGCCTGGCAACAGAGTCAGACTCTGTCTCAAAAAAAAAAAAAAAAAAAAAAAAAAAAAAAGAGTTAGCTGAGTGTGGTGGCATGTGCCTGTGGTCCTAGCTACTTGGGAAACTAAGGTGGGAGGATCACTTGAATCTGGGAGGTTGAGACTGCAGTGAGCCCTGATCACACCACCACTGCCCTCCAGCCTGGGTGACAGAGTGAGACCCTGTCTTAAAAAGAGGACATATGAATATGTACAACTAATATATAATCAATCGTTTAATTTTTTATTTATTTTTATTTTATTTTATTTATGTTTTATTCTTTATTTTTTGAGATGGAGTCTTGCTCTATCACCAGGCTGGAGTACAATGGGGCAATCTCGGCTCACTGCAACCTCCGCCTCCTGGGTTCAAGCAATTCTCCCAACTCAGCCTCCCAAGTAGCTGGGATTACAGGAGCCTGACGCCACGCCCAGCTAATTTTTGTATTTTTAGTAGAGACAGGGTTTCACGATGTCGGCAAGGATGGTCTCCTCTTGACTTTGTGATCCACTTGCCTCAGCCTCCCAAAGTGCTGGGATTACAAACGTGAGCCACTGTGCCTGGCCTATATATATATATATATATATTTTTTTTTTTTTTTTTAAATAAGAGATATGAGAGAAATAACCTGTTTCTCTGTCACATGAGGAAACAGCAAGAAGGCAGCCCTCTGCAAACCAGGAAGAGAGCCCTCACCAGGAACCAAATTGGCCAGCACCTTGATGTCGGACTTTCTAGCCTTCAAAACTGTGAAAAATGTATTTTTGTTGTTAAGCCACTGGTTCTATGGTATTTTTGTTATAGCAGCCTGAACTAAGGTGAAGGTTATAGGGGAGAGCATAAATAAGAGGAACAGTGGACTCCAGTGTTTTAATTTTATTGGTAGGCATAGTCTAAGAGTGGCTGGCTGCAGAAGAGGCCCTGGACAGACAGGGTTTGTCCTACTCAGAAGTGTGCACACCGCTGGTCTGAAAGTGAAAGATCATTCATCTCTCGTAGGATTCACAAGTCAATCATTAAGCAAGCATTTACTGAGGACCGACGTGATGTGCCAGGCACAGTTCTAGACACTGTGGACCCAAAGAATTCTCCAAGATACATTCCTCAGGTAAACAGGTAATTAGGACACCACATGGTAAGTGGGAAGATACAGATATGCACAGGAAGCTACAGGAACACAAGGTGGGGAACTGAGCCCAACTCAGAGGGAGTGGTAGAAGATTGTTAGGAAAGGGTCCCTGGAGGAGGTGATAGCTGAGTCAAGGTATTTTCTGTAGCAGAGATTACCATATTTCACCAATTATGAGATGTACTTTCTTTTCCACATTGTAACATCTCTAAAACTGGGATTCATCCCATAATCAATGGAGACTTGTCATAGCTCTGATTCTCATTACCTGCACACAGGTAAATTTCGTCATTTTATCATCAATTCACTTGAGTTATTTGCAATACCAGTACTACACAAGTGGAGTTTAATTGCCATTTAAAATATCTTCAAAGACGTTACGTATAGTTTGGTGTTACAGAAAAAAAAAAAAAGTATATACAGAAAAGCGTAGGAATAAAGGAACTTACGTTAGATATTAAGAAAGCAGATATTTATGGAGGAATGACCAGAGTTGTGTATTTGTCACAAGTATTTTAATAGAATCAAGAAGAGAAGATACCCATAAGTATGTGAAGCTGTGTTATATTTTGTTACTAAGATACCAAAAAAAAGAATTGTCTATCACACACTAAGCAACACAGCTAAAGGCAGGAAAGTTGCCAAACCCAAAGGAACATACACGGGGAATTATAAAATGAGCAAAGGCCGGTGGCACTAATTTCATGCATGACACAGAACTGTTCTTAAAGCATTATATCACAGTTTAATGGGCAGAGTGGTGTTTTTCTTTTCTGATGATAAACAAACCAGTCAACCAATGGTGTCCTAATTTGATACACTGCAACATTTGGGTCAAGGGACAGAAACCCACCCACTTTAGCTTAAACTGAAGGCAGTGGTGTGCTGGAGTCAGCTCATGCAAGCTCACAAAAGATGAGTATATGTACACAAGTCTACATGTAGTGATGTTACAATAGTGTAAAACAGGTCATGGGGGGAGCATTTACATCTTGGAAACTGGCAAGTGATACAAATCAAGGCTTTGTTGTTTGCTGGCTTTTTAAGAGCTGTTTTACCAGCACACCACTGCCAGAGGGGCAATTTGTGGATTATACAGGCATAGCTCATGGAAGCTTTACTAGAGTTTGGAACCAGGTAATGTAAAGTCATCAAGAACAATGGCAATTCTTTTCTATGTTTATTTTCCTCTTGGTGTCTCTGGAGCCACATGGCCTCTCTTGTCTTCTTAGATCTACACATCTCTTTGGTATTCTCTCTTGGGAGAAAATGGCCACCTCTGGAACAATCAGGTTTGTGTAAAATCATACAGTCAGGAGTCACGTAATAACATTACAGTCAATGATGGACCACATACATGACAGTGCTCCCGAAAGATATAATGGAGCTGGGAAATTCCTGACAACTGATGATGTCATAGCTGCCGTAACATCTAGCACAACACATTACTCATGGGTTTGTGGTGATGCTGGTGTAAACAAACCTACTTTGCTGCCAGACATACAAAAGTAGAGCACACACATTTCTATACAGTGCACAATACCATAATACTTGACAAAATAATAAACAACTATGTTACTGGTTTATGTATTCACTATACTACACTTTTTATTGTTATTGTTATTTTAGAGTGTACTCCTCCTATTTATTAAAAAAAAAAAAAAATAAGTTAACTGCAAAACAGCCTTAGGCAGTTCCTTCAGGAGGGATTCCAGAAGAAGGCATTGTTATCATAGGAGATGATAGCTCCATGCGTGTTATTGTCCCAGAAGACCTTCCAGTCAGGCAAGATGTGGAGGTGGAAGACAGTGATATTGACGATCCTGACCCTGTGTAGGCTTAGACTAATGTGTGTGTTTGTGTCTTCGTTTTTAACAACAACAACAAAAAAGCTTTAAAAGTTTTAAAAAACTGTTGTTAATAGAAAAAAGCTTATAGAATAAGGATGTAAAGCAAGAAGACACCTGTACCTCTGTACAATGGGTTTGTATTTTTCTTTTGTTTTTACAGTCCTGCCCCTCCCCCGGGTTCTGTGTTTGTGTTTTAAGCTAAGCGTTATTACAAAAGAGGCAAAAAAAAAAAAAAAAAAAAAAAAACAAGATGATTATCCCAAGTTCATTCTTTTTTTTTTGAGACAGAGTCTCCCTCTTTATCCCAGGCTGGAGTGAAGTGGCGTGATCTCAGCATGATTTCAGCTCACTACAACCTCTGCCTCCACGTTCAAGCGATTCTCCTGCTCAGCCTCCCGAGTAGTTGGGATTACATGTGCCCACTACCACACCTGGCTAAATTTTGTATTTTTAGTAGAGACAGGGTTTTGTTATGTTGGCCAGGCTGGTCTCAAACTCCTGACCTCAGGTGATCTACCCACGTCGGTCTCCCAAACTGCTAGGATTATAGGCATGAGCCACCATGCCTGGCCAAGTTCATTCTTAAAGGAAATTGGTTAGGGTGAAAAAGTAGCTAGAAGGATGTTTCAAGAAAATACCAAGGCACTTAGAGTCCCTAAAGCAAAAAGTGGAAATTAGGCGTGGTAGAAGATGAGGCTGAAGAGGGGGGCAAAGGCCAAGCATAAGGGCCTCATGTCCCATGTTGAGGAGCTTGGATCTTATTCTGCACAGGACAGAGTTTCAAAGATCAAAGGTATCAAGCCTGGGAGACCTGAGGTCTGGATCTATGTTCCCAGTAGGCACACAAAGTCCTGCAATGTAGCAAGCTGCAATGAAGAGAACTGTCAAGGCAATTGGGAACTTGAAATGTAGATGTGCCCATCAACTGAGTCCTTCCTTAATGTGAGCAGGTCATTTACTCTTCCAAAACCTCAGTTTCTTCATCTACAAAATAGAGGTAGCTAATACCTACCCTCTCACAACCTCAAAAGGGTTGCTGGGAAGGGAAATTATATAATTTGTGTAAAAACCCTTTTAGGACAGTGAAACACGGTTCAAGGATAAGGTACCTACTCATCTGTAAAATGAGGGGGTTGGCCTTGATGGAATCTAATGTTCTTCAACTTCTAAAGTTTTACAACTCTGTTATTATCCTTATTATCTGATGATCACGATAAAATTATGGGGTTTATGGACCTGAAACACCCTCCTCTCATCTTGCCAAGAAAACTGAATGTGAAGCTCTTAGGCTGGGAAATACCACTTCCTACATGGTTGTTTCCACAGAGAAACCAGTAACCATAAAGTTATGCAGGAATGTGAACTGTTTGGGTTTGAATAGGAAAAGGAAATTGATTTATAAACCAGGAAGATAACCAAACCTCCAAAAAGGAACAAAGGTTTTCTCTCTGTACATTACATGTAAATGTGTAACAGAATCCCCCATTTGGTAACCTCTCTGCTTTTTAAAATATTGCATATCTGCTACAACTGAAGTGCCAAGTGATTTAACAGTAGTTTTAGAAAAGTGCGGATAAAATTTAGAGGTTTAGAATGATGAGATCCAGAGATTTTTTTCCTTTCCTAAATTGCCCTTCAGCCACAGCGTTTCACGTTCATTAACTCTTGTGTTTTAGAAAGGAAAAAAGGAAACATAATCTCCTTCCTAAAGATATTTCATCCAGTGTGGTACAGTTGATGATCAGTAATAGATTGGAACCATTGCAACATGCCCAGAAGGCTTTCTATGTGTTGGGCACCGGGCTGACTGTTTTATTTGCATTCCCTCACGTAGTCCTTACAAATCTCTAATGAACCATGCGCTCTTATTGGCCCCATTATACAGATGAGAAACTGAGGCTCAGATAGGCTAATCGGCTTGCTCAGGGTCCCATAACCAGCAAGTGGTGTCACTGGGATTGAAAGTCACAGAGCCAGAATTCGTCATCCTTGCTATCACCTTGTAATAGCTTGTCTCTGAACTGTTTAAATGTGATTTCCTAAAAACAATTTTTACAGAGCAAAAGTTAACTTCCTCACCCATATGGAGGGTGGGGAGAGTGGTTGGAAAAGGATCACAATAGAAATAGAGGCTCTGTGACAATTAATTTGTAACAGTTACAAAAGAATGAGCAGCATGTTCAATGTTCTCAGTAGATACAAACAATCCATGTTTTCCAGAACAAGCCAGCCTGTAACGTTAGAGGGATCAAGTCTCAGGAAAGGCTCAGACTTTCAAAAAGCCCTTTGCTCCATAAGTAAATGGCAGGCCTCCTCATCCCAGCTAGCAAGGATTTGAGAGAAGACAGGAATTCTTTATCCAAAACCTGGTCCCTCCCTTAGCGATTGACCAAAATATCAATTGCAGCTGTTTCTTCCTATAGTTCAGAGTGATAACATTTGTGGAAAGTGAATGAGACCCTATGAAAAAATTTTTCTCCTTATTTTTCCAAGCAAAACCCTTTAATCAAATATCTTTCTTTCACATGCATTTAAACAGACTTTTAAAATACACTCAGAGAAAACCAAAAAACTCACATTAGATTCTCCTTTTCTTTGGTTAACCATAAATATTTGTGAGGCATAAAAGCCCATAGTGGAGAGGAAAGTAATAATGCAGCTCAGTAATTTCCTGCTATTTCTAGAGCATAATTACCAAGTAGAGAGATTAAGTGGCACGCATTTATTGAGCATTTACTAAGTACCTAGCTACATAGGATTAAAAATAAGAGCAGTAAGATCTTAATTAACTGATGTCTGGGAACTGACATTTGTAAAAACAGACAAGCAAACAAGATTTTGATATAAACTCTGCAAGCAAAATGGCCTAAGGGTAGGAAAGAACATTTTATTTTTAATTTAATTTAATTTAATTTTTCTTTTTTAAGACACAGGGTCTTGTTCTGTCTCGGAGCTAGAGTGCAGTGGCATAATCATAGTTCGCTGCAGCCTTGAACTCAAGCGATCCTTCCACCTCAGCTTCCCAGGTAGCTTGGACTACAGGTGCACACCATTATGCCCAGTTAATTTTAGATTTTTTTATAGATATGGGTTCTTGCCATGTTGCCCAGGCTGGTCTCAAATTACTGGCCTCGAGCAATCCTCTCACTTCCATGTCCCAAAGCACTGGGATTACAGGCATAAGCCACCACACAGAACCAGAAAGAACATTTTAAAGGGATGCATATTTGCAAAGCGTGGCTCTCTGACCAAGCTCCTCTTTGGGAGTTCTTCCTCCCTCAGCAGAGAAATACCTGTATCCTTTCTCAAATTCTCTTTGCTTCTCTTTCACTCATCAGATACTGTGGTGGGCTCCCTGAAACTCTGGCTAGGAGCAGAGAATGCAAAGAGGCAATGGAGTCCACTGATGAGCTATGCTTGTAACCAGTATTAACATAAGCGCGATCACTGCCCTCCTCTCCCCACCTCCGCAGTAAAAACAGAGTATGATAACCTGTCATTCACACTGATGAATGGATTGGCCAATTACAGATCAGACAAAGTTCATTCACACTAAAATGTGACCTCCACCATGTTTTGCATTTTAAGTCTGTTTCTTCCAATTTTGGGAAAGGAATTTCAGACACCACAAAGCAGGCTTTAGGATGAAGGAAAAGAGCCTAGAATCCCCCTGTCCTGCTTATCTAGCTGGCCCTGAAAGTCTCAGCTCAGGTGTCACCTCTTCAGAAAACCCTTTCATGACACTCTTTCTAATGTTCTTCCATTACATTTAACTGTTTTATTTTATTCACAGCACTTATCATTATTAAAAATTATCTTGTCTATTTCTTTATTGTATCTCTCTGTACTTTTCTCTAAATCACATGAGAGCATTGACCTTGTGCTATGATTTGAATGTTTGTGTCCCTCCAAAATTTATGTTGAAGCTTTGATGTGGTTTGGCTGCATCCCCACCCAAATCTCACCTTGAATTGTAATAATCCCCATGTGTCAAGGACAGGGCCAGGTGGAGATAATTAAATCATGGGGTAGGTTCTCCCATACAGTTCTTGTGGTAGTTAATAAGTCTCATGAGATCTGATGGTTTTATAAACAGGAGTTCCCTGCTCAAGTTCTATTGCTTGCCACCATGTAAGACGTGACTTTGCTCCTCATTTGCCTTCCGCAGTGATCATGAGGCCTCTTCAGCCATGTGGAACTGTGAGTCAGTTAAACCACTTTCCTTTGTAAATTACCCAGTCTCAGGTATGTCTTTTTAGCAGCATGAGAACAGACTAATACAAACTTAATCCCCTGTGCAACGGTATTAGGGGGTGAGACTATCAGACAGAGATCAGGTTGTAAGGGCTCTTCCCTCATGCATGAGATTAGTGCCCTTATAAAAGGGCTTGAGGGAACTAGCTAGTCCCTTTTGCACTTCCATTTCTTCTGTCGAGCGAAGGCACAGCAAGGTGCCCTCTTGCAAGCAGAGAGCAGCCCTGGCACCAGACACTAAATCTGCTGGCACCTTGATCTTAGACTTTCCAGCCTCCAGAATCATGAGAAATAAATTTCTCTTGTTTATAAATTACATATCCAAGGTATTTTGTTATTGCAGCAGGAGCAGACTGAGACATCTTGTCAGTTTTGTTTCCCACTCTGTCCCCATGGCATATCACACTGGCTAGAACATAGAATGCTATCAGTATCATTGTTGAAGGAAAGAATAGATGAATGAATGAACATGTGAATACATTAGACAACCTGACTCAGTTACTTCAGTATGGTTGGCAGGGGTTTGGAGATCTGAGGGGTCAGATTTGGGTCTTTATGCCCCAGATCCAGAGCATAGATAAATTTTGATAAATAAAGTTTTATTGGAACACTGCCACATCCATTAGTTTACTCATTATCTATGGCCACTTTTGAGATCCAGTGATAGAATTCAGTGTTACATCAGAGCCACATGATCTGCAATTTGAAAATGTTTAATATATGGCCCTTTTAGAAAAACATTTGCTAACCCTCACCCAGTCTCACCCCAGGAGAGCTCAACTGAAACTGTGAGAACCCCAGTTGGTGAGCTGTTGGAAATAAAGGATCTAGTGCCTCTTCCTCATTCAAACGTGTTTAGTCCCCTACATTAATATGCACTATCTTTCAGAAAACAATGATTTTTGTTTTTTGAGTTTTTTTTTTTTTTTTTTTTTTTTTGAGACAGAGTCTTACTCTGTCGCCCAGGCTGGAGTGCAATAGTGCAATCTTGGCTCACTGTAACCTCTGCCTCCCAGGCTCAAGCGATTCTCCTACCTCAGCCTCCCAAGTAGCTGGAATTACAGGCACCTGCCACCACGTCCAGATAATTTTTGTCTTTTTAGTAGAGACGGGGCTTCAGTGTGTTGGTCAGGCTGGTCTTGAACTCCTGACCTCAGGTAATCCATCCACCTCAGCCTCCCAAACTGCTGGGATTACAGGCATCAGCCACTGTGCCTGGCAGAAAACAATTTTAAATAAAAAATCTTTTTATTTAAATTGTTTAAAAGTTTAATGACTTGAAAACAATCTATTTATTGTATTACTAGTCAAGATAGGCTAGGTTGTGCTCCAGTAACAAACCACTTGAAAATCTCAACAGTTTCAAAGGCCAAGTTCATCTCCTGCTCACATTACATTTCCCATGTGGACTGGCAGTGACTCTTCACATTGTAGTCACTGAGGAACCCAAGGCTGATGGAAGCCCATCTCTGCTCTACTTCTGTGATTTCCAAAAATGAGGTTGGGAGTGGAGACCACAGTGAATCGTACACAGAACTTTTAAAGCTTCTACCTGGAAGAGACACACATCACTTCTGTTCACATTTTCTTGCCCAAAGGAAGACTATGGCTACATTTCAACTCAACAGAGAGACTGTATAATTCTTCTACAGGGATAGGCACTGAATATTTGTGCGAACTTTGTGTTTATTTACAGTTAATAATAAAGGTATTAACTTTAAGTACTTCAGTTAGGAGGAGAAGTACTAGTTTAGGAATCAGGACCATAGTTCTAATCCCCAGTAGTACTGGATCTATGGAAATTAAACAAGAATGAGGGGCCCCTTTCCTGAATCTCACCACCTGGGGTACCTCGAGAAACCACAGGCTCCGAGTACTATTGTCAATAAAGAGACCACTAGAATTTGACATAGGCTATAATATTCTATTAAGCATGTCACTAACTTTAACATTTAAAACTCTATTGAGACCAAAATCATCTAGCAAAAACATTAAAACAATACTCGGTCATTTCGAACTTTTTGCATCGCTTTACATTTTTCTATAGCTCTCAAGGCTATCAAAACCCTTCCTTTGTCTCCATGCAGTAGGAATCCTCTGTATTCCTTCACATCGCTGCAGCATAAGAAATGTTTGTCTCCCAGAGCTTCCATATCTGGGGTAGGGAACTGTCTGGCCTAGGCTTTCAACGTCTTTTTCATCTCGCTCTTAGGAATCAATGCAGGCCCTGGAGCCACAAAAGTAAACATCTGGGCATGGATAGTTCAAGGAGCAGAGGTCACGGCACAGCTGGGAAAATTCGTCTTCTGCTCTTAGGGAGTCTGGGTGAGAAGAGGACAGCAGTGATTCTTTGAAAAGAAAGGGAGATCTTACTCAATGATCTGGCTCAGCCCCAGGGTGACCTTGGTGATGGCCAGGCAGCCAATATAATTGATGATTTGCTGGTGCAAAGCAGTCCTTGGGCCTCCTAGAGGAGTCCAGAGGGAGTACCTCAGTCTGTCGGGACCACTTTATGCCAGTTATTCAGAAAATGAATTTTCACCTGGAAAAGTGAAAGCTTTATATCCAGTGACAAAAAGCAGAACTTTTAGATGAGTGCTGGAGGGGGAGGTACGTCCTGAAAAGACAAAAGTGAACTGTCTTAGTTTGCTGTGGCTGTTATGACAAACATACCATGAACTGGGTGGCTTAAACAACAGAAACGGATTTTGTCACAGTTCTGGAGGCTGCAAGTCCAAGATCAAGAAGCCAGCAGGTTGGTGTCCTCTGTGGTGTCCCTCCTTGGTTTGCAGAAGCCACCGTCTTGCTGCCTCTTTATATGATTATTTCTCCATGCACATGTACCCTGGTGTCTCTCTGGATTTCCTCATCTCCTTTTCTTATGAAAATGCTAGTTGGATTGCATTCGGGTCCATCATAATGGCCTCATTTTACCTTAATTACCTCTTTAAAGGCCCTATCTCTAAATGCAGTTGCATTTTGAAGTATTGGGGTTTAAGGCTTCCACATATAAATTTGGGAAAAGGACACAATTCACCCGTAACATGGACTTCTTGGCACATATTAAAAATAAATGAGGCTGGGCATGGTGGCTCACGCCTGTGATCCCAGCACTTTGGGAGGCCGAGGCCAGCAGATCTCTTGAGCCCAGGAGTTCAAGACCAGCCTGGGCAACATGACAAAACCCCATCTCTACAAAAAAGGGCAAAAATAGCCACACCTGATGATGCATGCCTGTAGTCCCAACTACTAGGAAAGCTGAGGTAGGGGGACTACTTGAGCCCGGGAGGTTGAGGCTGCAGTGAGCCGATATCATGCCATTGCACTCCCACCTGGGTGACAGAGTGAGACCCTGTCTCTAAATGAATAAATAAATAAATTGATTCTCCTCACCCTGCCCACAAATCAACAAAAGATATTCAGTATGATTGCCCTAAATTTCCCAGCCTTCACAAAAATCTCCACCAGCAGATCTTTCCCAACACTGCGTGTGTGTGTGTGTGTGTGTGTGTGTGTGTGTGTGTATGTGTGTGTGTGGTGTTAATATATCGTCAAAAAAAAAAACCAAACTCTAGGCCAGGCACTGTGGTTCATGCCTGTAATCCCAGCACTTTGTGAGGCCGAGGTGGGTGGATCACCTGAGGTCGGGAGTTCGAGACCAGCCTGACCAACATGGAGAAACCCCGTCTCTACTAAAAATACAAAATTAGCCGGGCATGGTGGCGCATGCCTGTAGTCCCAGCTACTCGGGCAGCTGAGGCAGGAGAATTGCTTGAACCTGAAATGCGGAGGTTGTGGTGAGCTGAGATCATGCCATTGCACTCCAGCCTGGGCAACAAGAGCAAAATTCCATCTCGAAAAAATAAAAAATAATAATAATAATGAAAACAAACTCTAAAAAGGGGAGACAGAGCAAAATGAATGGCTAGAATTTGGAGATAAGCACCCAGAATCATCTAACCGAGCTATTTCTTTCCAGAGACCCATCGGCCTAAATAATTAAGATGCTGCCAGTGGCATCAAATGTCAGCACAGCACTGTCTATAATTTTTATAACCATAGAGATTTGTGTGATAGAAACAAGCATAAAGGATCCTCTGAAGAAGCTAAGGAGTTCCCAGAGTATGAGGATATCTTCCTACATTCTTCTGAAAATGTCTTTGTTTTGCCCCTAGTCTTGGATGACAGTTTAGCAGGGTATACAATTTCAGAGTGACTTATTTTTTCAGCACTTTGAATTGTTTCCTTGGATTCTGGATTTTCTTGCTCCTGTTGAAAGGATTGGTGTGTAAATTGTTGTTCTTTATTAGGAAATATCTTTTTCTCTCCTTCTTTTCATGATCACCTTGTCTTTAGTTTTCTAAAGTTTCCTTATAGTGTTTGTAGTAATGCATTTGTTTTTATTTGTCTTGCCTATGACTTGGTGTACTTCTCCAATCTGAGAAATCTCATGTCTCCCCAATTTTGAGGATTCATGTTTTTTAAAATTATTATTATACTTTAAGTTCTGGGATACATGAATAGAACATGCAGCTTTGTTACATAGGTATACACATGCCATGGTGGTTTGCTGCATCCATCAACCCATCATCTACATTAGGTATTTCTCCTAATGCTATCCCTCCCCTAGTCCCCCAACCCCCAACAGGCCCCAGTGTGTGATGTTCCCCTCCCTGTGTCTATGTGTTCTCATTGTTCAACTCCCACTAATGAGTGAGAACATGTGGTGTTTGGTTTTCTGTTCTTGTGTTAGTTTGCTGAGAATGATGGTTTCCAGCTTCAACCATGTCGCTGCAAAGGACATGAACTCATCCTTATGGTTTTATAGTATTCCATTCATATTTTTCAATAATGACTTGAGTGTTGCCTGTACTTCCTTCTGCCTATTCTCTCCTTCTGGAATTTCAGTTAGATGCATTTTGAACATCTAGTTTTTCCCCTTTGTCTGTTAGCCTCAATTTCATAGTTTCCATATCTTTGCCTCACTGTACAGCATTATAAAGTTGATTATTCAGCCCTTTCTTCCAATTTACTAATTATTTTAGTCCATTTGGGCTGCTATTACAGAATATTGGAGGCTGAGTAAGGAAATAATTTATTTCTCCAGTTCTGTAGGCTGGGAAGTTGCAGGATCAAGGCCCTGGCATCTGATGAAGGTCTTCTTGCTGCATCATCACATGGTGAAAGGTGGAAGAACCAAAAAGGAGTGAACTCTGTGTCCTTACATGGCAGAAGAGAGAAAACCCACTCCCATAAGCTTTTTTACAGTGGCATTAATCCATTCATGAGGGCAGATAAGCACACATGACCTCAACACCTTCTACTAGGCCCTACCTCCTAACACCGTTGCACTCGAGGTTGAGTTTGTTGTTGTTGTTGTTGTTGTTTTGAGATGGAGTCTCACTGTGTCGCCAGGCTGGAGTGCAGTGGCATGATCTCAGCTCACTGTAATCTCTGCCTCTCGGGTTTGAGCAATTCCCCTGCCTCGGCCTCCTGAGTAGGGACTGAGTTTTTAACACATTAATTTGAGGTGACACATTCAAACCAAAGCACTAATTCTCTCTTCAGTTGCAGTTTATCTGCCATTTAATCCATCTAGTACATTTTATATTTTAATGGTTATATTTTACATTTCTAGAAACTCTATCTGGTTCTTTTCAAAACTGCGGTTATTCCTGATGGCCTTAGAGCCGTCATTCCCTCTGTTACTTCATAAATAGTTTAAGCATACTTATTTTACATTCTTTATTAGATAATACTATGCCCAAAAAGTTCTTGGGGTCTAATTTTGCCCATAAATTGTGCTGAGTGGTGGTTTATTTTATGGGAGCTTATTTTCTCCTGTGTTTGTATTTTTCTGTTCTTTGTTCAAGTAAGGTTCCTCTTAAATGTAGGAATCCTGAAGAGTCTAAGTTGAAGGTGCTTCCCGCCAAATGGCAGGTCTTGGGGTGTTAAGAACTAGAAATACTTTTTTTTTTTTGAGACGGAGTCTCGCTCTGTTGCCCAGGCTGGAGTGCAGTGGCTCCATCTTGGCTCACTGCAAGCTCCGCCTCCTGGGTTTACAATATTCTCCTGCCTCAGCCTCCTGAGTAGCTGGGACTACAGGTGCCCGCCACCTCGCCCGGCTAGTTTTCTTTTTTGTAATTTTTAAGTAGAGACAGGTTTTCACCATGTTAGCCAGGATAGTCTCGATCTCCTGACCTCGTGATCCGCCCGTCTCGGCCTCCCAAAGTGCTGGGATTACAGGCTTGAGCCACCGCGCCCAGCTAAAAATACTTTTTAAATAATTTTTTTTGAGAGAAGGTCTTGCTCTGTCACCCAGGCTGGAATACAGCGGCACAATCTCTGCCCATTGTAGCTTCAACTTCCCAGAGCTCAAGCTATCCTCCCACCTCAACCTCCTGAATAGCTGGGACTACAGACACATGCCACCGTGCGTGACTAATTTTTTTTTAATTTTTTAATTTTTTGTGGAGATGGGGTTTTGCCATATAGTCCAGGCTAGTCTCAAACTCCTGGGCTCAAGCGATTCTCCCACCTCGCCCTCCCAAAGTGCTGGGATTACAGGCATGGCCTACTATTAAAAATAATTTTTCTACTTGGTGTTTCCTGGACCACGTAAGTAGTGCAGGCGCTAAATATCCATGGGGATAGGCTTGGGATTATTAATTCTCAGGCAAGTCTCATTTTCGTTTTTGTTTTTCATTCCTTTGACCAATGCCTGAGACAAACACATTTCCTTTTTGACTTCCTTTTGTCAGAAGATGGATTTTATTTTCCTAACCCAACTTTTCGCTTGAGGGAGTTGGTATTTGGGACCCCTAGCTTCTTCCTTTACGCTAGTTCTCCCACAGAGAACCAGGTTCCCAGGATTAACAGATGCCCTGTGCTTCTGAGTTTTCACACCACCCGAGTTGCAACATTTTATTTCCTGTGAATCTCACTTACTTCTTAGAAGTGTAGCTGTGCCTTTGCCCAAATGTTTGGTGTATCTTGTCCAGTAATTTTTTGTGTTTGTGGAGGGGAATTTTTTTCAGAATTTCACCAGCTCCGTTGCCAGAGGCAGAAGGCTTTCTCAGGCTCTGGAGGCTGGAGCTTCTACAACCACTTAGACCTTCATCAGTCATGTATGAAGCAACTGTGTCCTTGCTTCAGTTTAGGGGTACACAGTGCCTCCTTTCTGCCGTGCTTCTGTGAATGAGGTTCCAATAACCCAGGGACATAGTTTGTTGTAGTCTATTAGTCCATTCTCACATTGTTATAAAAAATAAAGAGACTGGGTAATTTATAAAGAAAAGAGGTTTCATTGGCTCACAGTTCCACATGGCTGGGGCGGCCTCAGGAAACTTAGAATGTTGGCGGACGGGGAAGCAGGCGTGTCTTACCTGGAGGCAGTCGAGAGACAGAGAGAGAGAGAGAGAGAGAAATGTGAGAGCAAGTAGGGAAAATTCACTGATAAAACCATCAGATTTTGTGAGAATTCACTCACTATCACGAAAACAGCATGGGGGAAACTGTCCCCATGATCCAATCACCTCCCACCAAGTCCCTCCCTTGATACCTGGGGATTACAATTTGAGATGAGATTTGGGTGGGAACAGAGAACCAAACCGTATCATGTAGCAAACAGATCCTGAAGATAGGACTCAAAAAACCAGAGTTCTGCCAGGCGCAGTGGATCATGCCTGTAATCCCAGCACTTTGGGAGGCCAAGATGGGTGGATCATCTAAGGTCAGGAGTTCAAGACCTGTCTGGCTAACATGGTGAAACCCCTTCTTTATTAAAAATACCAAAAATTAGCCAGGCATGGTGGTGGGTGCCTGTAATCCCAGCTACTCAGGAGGCTGAGACAGGAGAACTGCTTGAACCCGGGAGGCAGAGGTTGCAGTGAGCCGAGATCGCATCATTGCACTCCAGCAACCACAGGGAAACTTCCTCTCAAAAAAAAAAAAAAAAAAAAAACTAACAAATAAATAAATAAAATTAAGAAAAACAACAACACCAGAGTTCTAGTTTTGACTCTTCCCTGCGGACAAAAACCTAACACTCTCTGCAACTGCTTTTCAAATCTGCAAAATAAGGTAGTAATTATTGACTTAGGTTTTTTTTTTATAATTATGAGGGTAAAAATATAAGAGGATGTGAAAGTACTTTGTTAACTCTAAAGAAGGCTAGTATAAATGCAAGCTACTCTGTACTGAACCAAGATAAAGTACCAAGCATTCTCTCTGGAGAAGAATGCACTATGCTCAGATATGCCTGCTCCTGGAGTAGTATCTACCTGTTCAGGGTCTTCAAAATCATTTGCCAGGACTAAAAATATATCCTATTTTAGTAAACGTACATATTGTGTAATATCAATATCTTCCTTTTATTTATAAGCGACACAAGGCTGCAGTAGTAAAAAGGAGGGGTTGAAAGAAAACAAACTCTTAAATATTATACAAATTGTATACTCTTGCACCTCAAGAGTTCAGCCTATCTAAATATTTGTGCGTATTTGGTTTCTTTTGTTTTGTTTTCATTCCTTGAATTTCTTCCAGATCTTTTCACATCATTTGAGCACCTTAGGCCAGATTCATTAGAAAACCATCTGCCCATTTGTCTCACCTGTACCAAAGGAGCCCACTCTGAACATCTCTAAGCTTTCCCATTTGCCTCTAGACTGTGTCTTTTTCAATGACCTAACCCTTTGGAAAGGGCGAAGTGTAGATGTGCAGTGGACCTCTCCACCCTCATCCCCTCACTGTTTATGTTGCCTCTGCATTTTGCAACCCAAAAGGGTTTTTTTTTTTTTTTTTTTTTTTTGTCCAATGTCTTAAAGATTTACTACTCACAGTAGTTCCTTAGATGAGCAGCTTCACTGGGAACAGAAAAGGTACAGTGTTTTCACTGTGTCCGATATAAATTGAAGGTGTTTTTAGCATGTTAGGGGCACTCACCTCTGACACACTTTGTCCAGCTGTAAGTTCAGTAAATTTCATTTTTTTCTCTTTCACGAATTCCCTTGGAGGATTCCTTAAACAAGGCGCTAGATGTCAAACTTCTTCCTTAGGTTTTCCCAAGGGCAAATATATTCATTCCACATTTCCTACCTAATGTGTGCCTTAACCTCTGCCTTCCAGCTGTGTATACTTCATGGTGATGGTCCCAACATTCACTGGATCACCTGACAAGGCAAGCAAGTGAGCACTCGCTTTCTACATATGGCTAGCCAGTTTTCACCATTTATTAAATAGGGAATCCTTTCCCCATTTCTTGTTTTTGTCAGGTTTGTCAAAGATCAGATGGTTGTAGATGTATGGTGTTATTTCTGAGGGCTCTGTTCTGTTCCATTGGTCTATATATCTGTTTTGGTACCAGTATCATGCTGTTTTGATTACTGTAGACTTGTGGTATAGTTTGAAGTCAGGTAGCGTGATGCCTCCAGCTTTGTTCTTTTGGTTTAGGATTGTCTTAGCAATGTGGGCTCTTTTATGGTTCCATATGAACTTTAAAGTATTTTTTCCCAATTCTGTGAAGAAAGTCATTGGTAGTTTGATGGGGATGGCATTGAATCTATAAATTACCTTGGGCAGTATTGCCGTATTCACAATGCTGATTCTTCCTATCTATGAGCATGGAATGTTCTTCCATTTGTTTGTGTCCTCTTTTATTTCATTGAGCAGTGGTTTGTAGTTCTCCTTAAAGAGGTCTTTTATACCCCTTGTAATTTGGATTCCTAGGTACTTTCTTTTTGTAGCAATTGTGAATGGGAGTTCACCCATGATTTGGCTCTCTGTTTGTCTGTTATTGGTGTATAGGAATGCTTGTGATTTTTGCACACTGATTTTGTATTCTGAGACTTTGCTGAAGTTGAGTATCAGCTTAAGGAGATTTGGGATTGAGACAATGGGGTTTTCTAATATGCAATCATGTCATCTGCAAAGAGAGACAATTTGACTTCCTCGCTTCCTATTTGAATACCCTTTATTTCTTTCCCTTGCCTGATTGCCTTGGCCAGAACTTCCAACATTATGTTAAATAGTAGTGGTGAGAGAGGGCATCCTTGTCTTGTGCCAGTTTTCAAAGGGAATGCTTCCGGTTTTTGCCCATTCAGTATGATATAGGCTGTGGGTTTCTCATAAATAGCTCTTATTATTTTGAGATACATTCCATCAACACCTAGTTTATTGAAAGTTTTTAGCATGAAGGGCTGTTGATTTTGTCAAAAGCCTTTTCTGCATCTATTGAGATAATCATGTGGTTTTTGTCATTGGTTCTGTTTATGTGATGGATTACATTTATTGATTTGCATATGTTGAACCAGCCTTGCATCCCAGGGATTAAGCTGACTTGATCATGGTGGATAAGCTTTTTGATGTGCTGCTGAATTAGGTTTGCCAGTATTTTATTGAGGATTTTCACATCAGTGTTCATCAGGGATATTGATCTAAAATTCTCTTTTTTCATTGTGTCTCTGTCAGGCTTTGGTATCAGGATGATGCTGGCCTCATAAAATGAGTTAGGGAGGATTCCCTCTTTTGCTATTGATTGGAATAGTTTCAGAAGGAATGGTATCAGCTCCTCTTTGTACCTCTGGTAGAATTCGGCTGTGAATCCATCTGGTCCTGGACTTTTTTTGGTTGGTAGGCTATTAATTATAGCCTCAATTTCAGAACTTGTTATTGGTTTATCCAGGGATTCAACTTCTTCCTGATTTAGACTTGGGAGGGTATATGTATCCAGGAATTTATCCATTTCTTCTAGATTTTCTATTTTATTTGCATAGAGGTGTTTATAGTATTCTCTGATGGTAGTGTGCATTTCTGTGGGATTGGTGGTGATATCCCATTTATCATTTTTTATTGCGTCGATTTGATTCTTCTCTCTTTTCTTTTTTATTAGTCTCGTTAGTGGTCTATCAATTTTGTTGATCTTTAAAAAAAAAAAAAAAAAAAACCAGCTCCTGGATTCATTGATTTTTCTAAAGTGTTTTCTTGTCTCTATCTTCTTCAGTTTTGCTCTGATCTTAGTTATTTCTTGCTTTCTGCTAGTTTTTGAATTTGTTTGCTCTTGCTTCTCTAGTTCTGTTAATTGTGATATTAGGATGTTCATTTTAGATCTTTCCTACTTTCTCCTGTGAGTATTTAGTGCTGTAAATTTCCCTCTACATACTGTTTTAAATGTGTCCCAGAGATTCTGATATGTTGTGTCTTTGTTCTCATTGGTTTCAAAGAACATCTTTATTTCTGACTTCATTTCGTTATTTACCCAGTAGTCATTCAGGAGCAGGTTGTTCAGTTTCCATGTAGTTGTGTGGTTTTGAGAGAGTTTCTTAATCCTGAGTTCTAATTTGATTGCACTGTGGTCTGAGAGACAGTTTGCTGTGATTTCTGTTCTTTGACATTTGCTGAGAAGGGCTTTACTTCCAACTATGTGGTCAATTGTGGAATAAGTGTGATGTGGCACTGAGAAGAATGTATATTCTGTTGATTTGGGGTGGAGAGTTCTGTAGATGTCTATTAGTTCTGCTTGTTGCAGAGCTGAGTTCAAGTCCTGGATATCCTTGTTAACCTTCTGTTTCATTGATCTAATATTGACAGTGGGGTGTTAAAGTCTCCCATTATTATTGTGTGGGAGTCTAAGTCTTTTTGTAGGTCTCTAAGTACCTGCTTTATGAATTTGGGTGCTCCTGTATTGGGTGCATATATATTTAGGATAGTTAGCTCTTCTTGTTGAATTGATCCCTTTACCATTATGTAATGGCCTTCTTTGTCTCTTTTGATCTTTGTTGGTTTAAAATCAGTTTTATCAGAGAGTAGGATTGCAATCCCTGCTTTTTCTTACTTTCCATTTGCTTGGTAGATCTTCCTCCATCCCTTTATTTTGAGCCTATGTGTGTCTCTACACGAGAGATGGGTCTCCTGAATACAGTACACTGATAAGTCTTGACTCTTTATCCAATTTACCAGTCTGTGTCTTTTAATTAGGGCATTCAGGCCATTGACATTTAAGGTTAATATTGTTATGTGTGAATTTGATCCTGTCTTTATGATGTTAGCTGGTTATTTTGCCCGTTAGTTGATGCAGTTTCTTCCTAGCGTTGATGGTCTTTACAATTTGGCATGTTTTTGCAGTGGCTGGTACTGGTTGTTCCTTTCCATGTTTAGTGCTTCCTTTAGGAGCTCTTCTAAGGCAAGCCTGGTGGTGACAAAATCTCTCAGAATTTGCTTGTCTGTAGAGGATTTTATTTCTCCTTCACTTATGAAGCTTAGTTTGGCTGGATATGAAATTCTGGGTTGAAAATTTTTTACTTTAAGAATGTTGAATATTGGCACCCACTCTCTTCTGGCTTGTAGAGTTTCTGCCGAGAGTTCTGCTGTTAGTCTGATGGGCTTCCCTTTGTGTGTAACCCGACCTTTCTCTCTGTCTGCCCTTAACGTTTTTTCCTTCATTTCAGCCTTGGTGAATCTGACAATCATGTGTCTTGGGGTTGCTCTTCTCAAGGAGTATCTTTGTGGTGTTCTCTGTATTTCCTGAATTTGAATGTTGGACTGTCTTGCTAGGTTGGGGAAGTTCTCCTGGATGATATCCTGAAGAGTGTCTTCCAACTTGGTTCCATTCTCCCCGTCACTTTCAGGTACACCAATTAAATGTGGCTTTGGTCTTTTCACATATTCCCATATTTCTTGGAGACTTTGTTTGTTTCTTTTTACTCTTTTTTCTCTAAACTTCTCTTCTTGCTTTATTTCATTCATTTGATCTTCAATCACTGACACTCTTTCTTCCACTTGATCAAATTGGCTACTGAAGCTTGTGCATGCATCACATAGTTCTCGTGCCATGGTTTTCAGCTCCATCAGGTCATTTAAGGTCTTCTCTACACTCTTTTTCTAGTTAGCCATTCATCTAATCTTTTTTCAAGGTTTTTAGCTTCCTTGCAATGGATTTGAACATCCTCCTTTAGCTTGGAGAAGTTTGTTATTACCAAACTTCTGAAGCCTACTTCTGTCAGCAAGTCAAAGTTCCTTTGCTGGCGAGGAGCTGCGATCCTTTGGAGGAGAAGAGGTGCTCTGGTTTTTAGAATCTTCACCTTTTCTGCTCTGGTTTCTCCCCATCTTTGTGGTTTTACCTACCTTTGGTCTTTGATGATGGTGATCTACCAATGGGGTTTTGGTGTGGATGTCCTTTTTGTTGATGCTGATGCTATTCCTTTCTGTTTGTAGTTTTCCTTCTAACAGTCAGGTCCCTCAGCTGCAGGTCTGTTGGAGTTTGCTGGAGGTCCACTCCAGACCCTGTTTGCCTGGGTATCACCAGCAGAGGCTGCAGAACAGCAAATATTGCAGAACAGCAGCTACTGCTGCCTGATCCTTCCCCTGGAAGCTTCGTCCCAGAGGGGAACCCACCTGTATGAGGCGTCAGTCAGCCCCTACTGGGAGGTGTCTCCCAGTTAGGCTACACTTGGTTCAGAGACCCATTTGAGGAGGCAGTCTGTCTGTTCCCCAAGCCCAAACACCATGGTGGGAGAATCACTGCTCTCTTCAGAGCTGTCAGACAGGGATGTTTAAGTCTGCAGAAGTTTCTGCTGCCTTTTGTTCAGCTATGGCCTGCCCCCAGAGGTGGAGTCTACAGAGGCAGCAGGCCTTGCTGAGTTGCAGTGGTCTGTGCCCAGTTCAAGCCTCCCTGGCTGCTTTGTTTACCTACTCAAGCCTCGGCAATGGCAGACGCCCCTCCCCCTGCTGGGCTGCTGCCTCGTAGGCCAATCTCAGACTGCTATGCTAGCAGTGAACAAGGTTCCATGGGCGTGGAACCTGCTGAGCTAGGTGTGGGATATAATCTCCTGGTGTTCCATTTGCCAAGACCATTGGAAAAGCGCAGTATTTGGGAGGAAGTGTCCCATTTTTCCAAGTATAGTCTGTCACGGCTTCCCTTGGCTAGGAAAGGGAAAGCCCCTGACCCCTTGTGCTTCCCAGGTGAGGAAACGCCCCGCCCTGCTTTGGCTCGCCCTCCATGGGCTGCACCCACTGTCCAACCCGTCCCAATGAGATGAACCAGGTACCTCAGTTGGAAATGCAGAAATCACCCATCTTCCGCATCAATCACACTGGGAGCTGCAGACTAGAGCTGTTCCTATTTGGCCATCTTGGAACAGACTCTCCTAGGCCTCACATTTTCAAGCATACAGCTTGCTGGGCAACAAACCTTGGCAAAACTGCAGAATAGCACCAAAGGACTAGATAGCTGGCTTGGCATGGTGGCTCACACCTGTAATCCCAACACTTTGGGAAGCCAAGGCTGGTGAATCACCTGAGGTCAGGAGTTCAAGACCAGCCTGGCCAACATGGCAAAAACCTACCTCTACTTAAAATACAAAAACTAGCCGGGCGTGGTGGTGGGTGCTTGTAATCCCAGCTACTGGGGAGGTGGAGGCATGAGAATCACTCGAACCTTGGAGGTAGAGGTTGCAGTGAGCCAAGATTGCGCCGCTGCATTCCAGCCTAGACAACAGAGCGAGATTTCATCTCAGAAAAAAAAAAAAAAAGAGAGAGAGATCTAGATAACAACATGAAGTCAGCTGCTGACTTCTTTTGCTGACCATCTGTCCATGAATGTTTATATGCCATCTCTCCAGTCTCTCCAGACAAGATGGAAGCTCATCGAGGGTC
Source organism: Piliocolobus tephrosceles (assembly GCF_002776525.5). Lineage (NCBI taxonomy): Eukaryota > Metazoa > Chordata > Mammalia > Primates > Cercopithecidae > Piliocolobus > Piliocolobus tephrosceles. The sequence continues at coordinate 33,683,913 of NC_045437.1, forward strand.
AAGAATATCTCATATTTCTTTTTGTGTGTGTGTGTGTGTGCAATAAATAAAGTTTCCATTTAAGACTTAGCAAATGGCATCCCAGAAATGTTAATCTATCATCTATGACCTTTTTAATGACAGTTGAATTTCCATAGATACCACTCTCTTATTTCCTCTCAGACTTTGCAACTGTCTTATGCTTCTCAATGTTAGTAATATTTACTGATATTATTTATTTAGTTCTTACTCTGTGCCAGACACTATTGTACAGGCTTCGTATATGTTAATTATTTAATCTCCAAAATAACCCAAGAGGCAGGTACTAATGTTACCCCCATTTGGCTCATAAGGAAAATGAAGCCAAGGGAGATGAAGTAATCTGCCCCCAAAAGCACAGCTACTAAATAGAGAAACCAGGGTTCAAGTTTACTACATGATAGAGGACTTCTTGTTTCCCTTCTTAAAATAAATTCTTTCATTTTTTATCTTTAGTCCATATTTAAAAACAAAGAGAAGAGCCAGGCACAGTGGTGCATGCATGTTGTCGCAGCTACTTGGGACGCTGAAGTGGGAAGATAAATTGAGCACAGTACAAGACCAGCCTGGGTGACATAGCAAGACCCTGTCTCAAAAAATAGTTAATAAAAAATACATTTTAGGCCAGACACAGGGGCTCGTGTAATCCCAAGACTTTGAGAGGCCAAGGTGGGAGGATCACTTGCACTCAGGAGTTCAAGATAAGCCTGAGCAACAAAGTGAGACCCCCATCTCTATAGAAACAAACAAACAAAGTTCCACAAAGTAAATGATAACAATACTAATAAATAAGTACGATATTTTTTAAAAGAGAAAATAAAAGCGATATTCATCGTGAATGCTGCCCAGTAGCTGACAACTGCTTGGGGCTGTAGAAGCCCACTCTCCAGGCCATGCTAGGAGACCTCTTGCCTGGGTGTTCCTCCTTTGTTCTCACTGACCTTCTGCAGAACTGGTCTCACTCACATCATTTAAAAATGTCTCCAAAATGCCACTGTAAACTCTAATGATTTTCCATCCCTCTCAAACAAACCTGCAAATCAGCATGCCCAGACTTGAAGCAGAAGGCAGTGTGGTCAGGAAGGGAGAATCCAGATGAGAAGGAGCACACAGGATGTTCTCACAATTTACATTTGTTCCTATGAGCACGTTATGTTGGATGTAAATGGAGAGTGTCCTCTTAAGACACATAGTTTAAGTAATAATATTTCAAAATACTTCCCAGAAGCCAACAAAGCAAACACAAGACCCACTCAGACCTCTACCACCCTCTCTTTGACCTTGATCCCAGGGTCTTTAGGTGGCAAGTTTCCTAGACTCACTCGGTGCCACCTTACTTTGCTTTCTGGTCTTCTCCAAGGGCCTCCAGAATTCCCTTCCCTGTTACATAATCTGAAAGGACAAACCTCCCTCTGGTTGGCCAACAGTGACCTGTATATCCTTAACAGAATCTTCCCTCCCCACTTTTGTGGTCTATTATCCTGAAGTCAATGTGTCTTCTTGGCTTTTTTGTTCTCAGCCTTCCAGGAATCCACAAGTGGAAGTCGCATGGCCTCTCTTCCTGCTTCTGGTGGCTTCTGGGGACCTTCCACTCTAAACTCTAATCATTTAGAAGGAATGCTATTCATGTGGAAGGAATATTTTCACAGCGGTCTCCCTGACTCCCACAGTTCCATCCCTCTCCTCTTTTCTGGTTCCATGTTCTGGCATGTCACAGTACAGTCAAGCACATTTTCACAGCCTTCATCTTTTTATTCGGAAACTCAAACCAGAAGTCTAAAACAAGAAACTACAGGGCTCTTTTTGAAAGAGAAGGCAAAAAAAGAATAATAATTTAGATAGAAGAATTCTCATCCTGAATGTGAGAAACCTGCTTAAAGTCCATAGCTGGATAGTTATAAAAGTTTGTATTAAAGCAAAACAAAGAACTTGTGGAATGTTGTTCAATACCTTCACAGCAGGCTGGGCACAGTGGCTCACCCCTATAATCCCAGCACTTTGGGAGGCTACGGTGGGCAGATCACTTGAGGTCAGGAGTTTGAGACCAGCCTGGCCAGTGTGGTGAAACCCTGTCTCTACTAAAATACAAAAATTAGCTGGGCATTGTGGTGTGCACCTGTAATCCCAGCTACTTGGGAGGATGAGGCAGGAGAATCGCTTCAACCCAGGAGGCAGAGGTTGCAGTGAGCTGAGATTGCCCCACTTCACTCCAGCCTTGGCGACAGAGTGAGACTCTGTCTCAAAAAACAAAACAAAACAAAACTAAACTAAAAAACCCCAAAGAAACTATATATATAGATATAGATACATATCTTCACAGTAGTACAACCATATGTCTTAAGCATGACCAATCTGCTGTGAAAAATGTCTCTTAAAAATGTGTTCATGGCCGAGTGTGGTGGCTCATACCTATAATCCTAGTACTTGGGGAGGCCAAGGCAGGAGAGTCACTTCAGCCCAGGAGTTTGAGAGTAGCGTATGCAACATGGTGAGACCCTGTCACTACAAAAAATAACAAATTTAACTGAACAAGGTGGCGCATACTTGTGGTCCCAGCTACTTGGGAGGCTGAAGCAAGAGGATCAGTTGAGCCCAGGAGGTCGAGGCTGTAGTGAGTTGTGTGCCGCTGGGCTCCAGCTTGGGTGACAGAGTGAGACCATCTCAAAAAAAAAGTGTTCACTCCTACAGTACAAAGATAGATTTTGAAAACAACAAGCAATCTATGTAGTCTACTAAGGATTTTAAAGAAAGCAAACAAAAAATGGAAGAATGAAAATGAAAAACAGAAGCCAAATGGATACAGAGCTTTTGAAAAACATGAACAAAGCCAGGCGTGGTGGTGTGTACCTGTAGTCCCAGCTACTGGGGAGGCTGAAGTGAAAGGATCACTTGAGCCTGGGGCTGCAGGAAGCCGAGGTTGCACCACTGCACTCAAGCCTGGGTGACAGAGCAAGACCTTATCCAAAAAAAAAAAAGGCCGGGCGCAGTGGTTCCTGTCTGTAATCCTAGCTCTTTGGGAGGCTGAGGCAGGTAAATCACAAGGTCAGGAGTTCGAGTTCAGCCTGGCCAATATGGTGAAACCCCTGTCTCTACTAAAAAAAATACAAAAATTCACCGGGCATGGTGGTGGATGCCTGTAGTCCCAGCTACTCGGGAGGCTGAGGTGGGAGAGTAGCTTGAACCCGGGAGTTGGAAGTTGCAGTGAGCCGAGATCATGCCATCGCACTCCAGCCTGGGTGACAGAGTGAGACTCCATCTCAAAAAAAGAAAAGAAAAAAAAAAAGAGAAAAGAAAAACATAGACAAGAAATCATTAATAGATTTGAAATAACTCATCAGCAACAGTAGTACACAGATTTACTATGGGTGCACTATTTGGTTAAGAAAGAACACAAAGTATCTCATAAGCAGAAATTGACCTCAATGAAGAAAACAGGAATCTCCGAAGGGCAGGTCTAACTCCATAATAGAAAACAAATGTACCAGAGAGATACCAACAAAAATAGCAACTCAGTTTAGATTCACTCTGTCAAGAAATCTTTCTGGAGCATCAACTTTTGCAAGGTCCATGGCAAGAACCACGCCACCCTTGTTACCTAATCTCCCTCTGCTTGCAATGCTAAAGTCAAGAGCCAGATTCTCTGACATGGCTGGGACAACCAATAAAACAGTGGCCCCATTTTATGATCATCTAGGGAGAGAGTGTAAAATACCAATGCCTGGGCCCCACACCAGACCACTCTAGTAAGTAGCCTAGGGTAGGGGGCCAAGGCAGTTGGTGATTTTTAAAAGCAGGCGATTCTAAATGGGCTGCCAAGACTGTGATACATTGTAGAGGAAGCAAGAAAAGCTGCACATGGTGTACTTGTGGCTCCAAAAGCCACATTATTGATCCTGACTCTGCTTTGTGGAAGCCACTTCTCTTAGTCTTCTGATAACCAATTAACTGCCTTCTTGATATTCATGATTGATTTGTTTTTTCTAAGACCAGCCCAGAGCGAGCACAAAAGAACCAGCAAGTAGGCAAAGGTCAGGCGCAAAACTGCACGTTTATTTTGGTAACCTAAGGTGTGCGGGAGAAGTCTGTCGGCCTCCGGCGAAGGAGGCCGGCAGAGTCCCCCCGTGGGGCTCTCGGAGGGACTTCCCACAGTTCCGACATCCCGACAGGACTGGGGCTGTGAGAGGGCCGCGTGGCTCAATGGCGGAGAGCGGCTTTTCTAGGAGTGGGAGGGCAATAGGTGGGGCATGGGCGTGTCAGGGGCGTTCCGCAGGTGCGACCAGGTAAATCTTGGTCTCTTCAGATTGACGTCACCTGGCGCATGCCCAGTTGGTCTGCACCCTCCCTGGGCGCCGGCTGCATTTTTGCGCCCGCGGGAAGAGTTGGGAGGTGGGGGGGGGGGATGAAGAACCCGGAAGTGCACCATCTTGCCTCCGTTCGTCCAAACAATGATTTCCTCATAATGTCCTCTTCCAGCACCGTAATTGGAGAATATATTATGGAATTTCTGATATGCACAGCCGAACAACCAACTTGGCCACACTGATGGCTATTTGGATCTTAAAATGTTCCTTTTGAAGAAGAGAAGGCCACCAAGATTAGCTTTCCATTTTTGTTTGCCTGTTCCAAGGCTGCTGTCACCTGGGTCCTAAGTGCACTCATAGCAGTCTTCTGCCTGCGGAACTGGGAGAAGTAATGAGGTCAGTATCAGAGTTTGTAAACAGAGGCAGCCTGAAGACAATATACAGAGGAGTGTTTCAAAGGACCACTCCAGTCAGACATCCAAGCTTTAGATTCTTGGCCCCACTTGTTCTGGTTTTATGACTGGGGCAAGTTGCTGGATCTACTTGAAACTCAGTTTCTGCACCTATGAAAACAGGGTAATACTACATCCAAGTTGCTGTGAGGATTAAGAAAAATCTTGCACCTACTAAAATTTCAATCCTGTGTCAGCTCTTAAGCAGACAGCGTTGCACAGCAGTTAAGAATGATGCCTCTGGAGCCAGATTACCGTAGTTTAAATCCCAACATTGCTACTCACTAGCTGTGTGGCTTTGGGCAAGTTACTTAATCTTTCTGTGCTCCAGTTTCCTCTTGTGCCCCAAGGGGATAATTACACCTATAGAACTGATGTATGCATTAAATAACCTAACATTAGGGTGACCTGGCATCCCAGTTTGCTTGGGACAGTTCCAGTTTATGCCTTTAGTCCTAGTGTTCTGGCTGACTTAGAAGTTACCCATCCTCTTTCACTCTCAAAATTGTCCCAGATTAGACAATTAACTATACAGTCATCATAGTTAATATATACATGGCTTAGAAAAGTACTTAGTATAGAATAGATGCTAAATATGTGTTAGCTGCTAATATTAGCTCCTACAGCAGTAGTAACCAATAGAAATATGTAAACCATGTACACTTTTAAATTTTCTAGTAACCACATTTCTAAAAGTAAAAAAGAAATAGGTGAAATTAGTGTTGAGAATATATTTAATCCAATACATCCCCAAATTATTTCAATGCCTAATATAAAAAGTATTAGTGAGACATTTTTTCATTTTGTAAAATACTAACCCTTTGAAATCTGGTGTGAATTGCATTTACAGCACATCACAATTCAGACTAGCAACATTTCAAGTGTCCGGTAGCCATGTGTGGCTAGCAGCTAACATGCTGCCCAGCACAGTTCTGAGGATTTATATTCCTCCTGTGTGATAATGGACCAGAGAGTCTTACAGCCTTCTCAGGTTTGTAATGCTGAGTTTGAGATGCTTAGCTTCTCTGCCACAGTCTGCAAGCAGGGCACTGATGTAGGTCTTCGGAATGTATTTACTGCCAAAGATCTTAGCCCCGTTTCCTCGACAGGTGCCCAACCTCACTGAGAAGAATATTGTAGTAGCCTCTCACCCTTGGAGAAATCTCTGCTGACTCCCTGGCAAGTGGAAAAACCATAAGCCAATTAGTGTTTGCAGGCTACTTCATTACTATGGTCTTACTAATTATGAAAAGGAATGCCAAGGTTATTTTATTAATTTTCCTATGTTAAAGTTTTCTTCTGTTTGGAAACATCCCCAGGAAAATACAAAAAGTGTTTTTTTCTATGAATATTTGAACTTTTTTTTGGTAGATTGTCTCCCTCCAACTTTCTGATTGTGTTATTGCGTTTTTATTCTATTATCTGGACTGGGTCCAATATCTCCACATTCCTCTAAATCATGCTGCCTCTAACTAGACCCAGAAGTACAGTCAGCTCCTGACCAAACACCAAATAAAGTGGAGAATGACTTTTTGGCTCTGGTGTGATATCTCTCTACTTCTTCCTGCAGGGACAGTTTCTTGTTATCCCAACAAGTCTTAGCTTTGGTTCCTCAGACTTGGGCAATCAAGATATTCATAATCTAAAAAGAACCAGTATTGATGAAGGATAAGCAAGGAAAAAGGGGTGATATCATTTAATCTCAAGAATAAAAATTGAGCCCACTCAATCAATGAATTTCACTTGTGAAGTCCTGGATGGCAAACCTCTTTGGAGTTTACAGTTGTGTTGGTTTGACAAGTCTGACCTGCTAGCGTGATCAGAGAACAATGTTTCGTCATGAAATGACAGGGCAGTTTTGCTTGTGAAGGGCCTACAAACTGAGAGACTAGGTTTAGGATGTTAGAATGGAAAAGGTCGGGTATGGTGGCACAAGCCTGTAATCTCAGCACTTTGGGAGGCCGAGGCAGGCAGATTGCCTGAGCCCAGGAGTTCGAGACCAGTCTGGGCAACATGGCGTAACCCTGTCTCTACCAAAAGTACAAAAAAAAAAATTAGCCAGGCATGGTGACGCATACCTGTAGTCCCAGCTAGTGGGGTGGGAGCTGGGGGCTGAGGTGGGAGGAACGCTTCAGCTCGGAGGTTGAGCCTGCAGTGAGCCATGATTTTGCCATTGCACTCCAGCCTGGGCACCAAAATGAGACAAAGAAAGAGAGAAAGGAGAGAGAGAGAGAAGAAGGAAGGAAGGAAGGAAGGAAGGAAGGAAGGAAGGAAGGAAGGAAAAGAAGGAAAGAGAGAAAAAAGAAAAGAAGTGAAAAGAAAGATCTTGGAGGCCGTGTAGTTTGATGTTCCCTTTTACCAATGAGGAAAGGGGGAACAGGGGAGGTTAAAACCCTTGGTGAAGGTCAAATGGCAAGTAAGTAAAAGAAATGGGTCAGGAAACCTAGTCTCCTTGCTCTTGGTTCTCATGGCACTACACATTATACCATTGTTATCTTGCTATTTGGATAAAGAAATACAACATACTGCCCCTCCCAAAAGGTTTTACTACTTTACACAGGTTAGATGGTCATTTTATTTTTGCTTCTTTAACTCAAACCCTTTCACTCGGGCCTGACTCTCATCAAAGGGCAGTATTCAATGTATCCAATGAACCCAATTAGCATTTCTAAAAGGCCTGGGCAATACAACCAATAAGAAGATGCTATTAAACCTCCTACTTCCCCACTAATCCCCCTGCAGGTGGCAGAACTTCAGCTGCCATGCTTAGTCTACAGACTACAAAGTTGCTTTGAATTTCAAAAGTGGGGATCTGGAAAAGGATCTTGGCACCGCTGGAAAAAAATAAGAATCCTTTCACAAGGATCCCTCATCCAGAGTTAGATTTGCTGACACTAGAAGGTGGGAGTATAAACTAAGGAGAATCAGGCCGGGCGCGGTGGCTCACGCCTGTAATCCTAGCACTTTGGGAGGCCGAGGCGGGTGAATCACGAGGCCAGGAGATCGAGACCATCCTGGCTAACACGGTGAAACCCCGTCTCTACTAAAAAAATACAAAAAAATTAGGCGGGCGTGGCAGAGGGCGCCTGTGGTCCCAGATACTCGGGAGGCTGAGGCGGGAGAATAGCGTGAACCCGGGAGGCGGAGCTTGCAGTGAACCGAGATAGCGCCACTGCACTCCAGCCTAAGCAACAGAGCGAGACTCCGCCTCAAGAAACAACAACAACAACAACAAAACTAAAGAGAATCATATACAAGCCACCAATGGGAATCTAAGAGTTGATAGGCTGGTAGACTCTTTAGAGGTGGCTGGCACAGAGAAAAAAGAGAAACAGGATCTCTACGAATCAAAGGCAGATGTGCCAGGCTTAGACAATCATTGTTTAATGTTGTCTAATATTTTAACTCCTTCAAAATGCCAACTGTTCCTACAGAATACACACATGTCGAATTTCCAAGACAGCATCGTCTACCTGTAACGCATCAAATCCCATCCTCCCAGCTGCCCCTACTTGAACGAGACTGACCTGCAAAAATAGAGGAGAAAACTCACAGGCAGTAATGTTCCCCTTAAATAACCTACAATATGTCATTAACAAGAATCACAATGAAACACTATTGTAGAAATTGCCAGCATTAAACCGAAAGAATGTTGGCCAGTTCACATTTCTTTTACAGCGTGACTTTGTTTGAGAGAGGGATAGAGGACAGGAAGGGGAGTCTACACTTGGCTAAGGAACCTTTGCTGTATGATCGTAGGAAGTGAAGACCCTGCAGCTGGTTACAAGGCTTTTGATCCTTGTTTGTCTAGTTCAACTGTCAAAGGGGAGATAAGTTGTTACCTAGTAGGGAGAGGGAGGAAGGAGAAGGGGATGGATGGGGGAAGGGAACAGGTAAAATCTGCCATATAAATGTTAATATGCTGCTGAAACTTAGGATGAATTTCAATTTTGTTGGAATCAGCCTTTTTACCCTCTTAAGTTCAATTGACTTACAGTAGATCCCGCAAAGAACTCAATACCAGTTATTTATTCTAGAAAGCTTTCTTCCCTGAGCAAAGGAGGCAGAGCTAACGAGGAGAAGGGAGGAGCTTTGGTGAATAGAACTGAAGTCACAGCTGGTTAGCATGACTAGAATGCGTGGAAAAGCCGGCCCAAATTAGATGAGTGGGTAGATAGAGAGCTTTGAAATCCTTGGAATTAATGGAGGAGTCCATCGTAATTCAAAGGTCGGGCCTTAGTGGGCTGGGATAGGGAGAGAAGCTGTCGGGAACCTGGGGCAGTGAGCCTGTACCCCGTGGCTTCCCACATACTATTTTGAAGGCGTTCCCATGCGCAGTCTCGCCTGTTAGTTCAGTCTGTAGGTTTCTCCTTTCTAACTCCTGAGCAGAACAGCATTGAATGGTGGTAGTCTTGCCTTGCCACCCAAAAAGCGCTAGGAAACAGTCACTCCAAGCAATTGGTTCAGTCCGGAGAACGTGAGCGCATTCTACTTTACTTTCTGTTCAGTGATTTTGGAAAACAATCTTTTAGATTCTGGTCAGAAGGCGCTTGGATCCGTGACTTTGAAACACTCGCCACTACCACAAACGACTTTGGAAGTTAATCAGAAATAAACAGTATATGGGATCTCATCCGTCCTAAACCCACGGGTCAGAGCACGGGGGGCTTCCACTAACTTCAGGTTAAGAGGATGAAACAGATCCTCGGAGAAGGGTCCCACGGTCCCTGGAGACTAAAAGCAAGCCACGAACAGCCGGGACGCGCGGACCTGGGGGATGCGCCGGGGGCTGGAGGGCTGGGAGCACCCCCACCCAGGTCCGGGCCAGAGCCCGGGGCCAGGTCACCTGACTCGCGGAATTTGGGGCCGCGCGGGGTGGAATGGGAGGGGAATGGTTAGCGCCTCCCTTCCCGCTCCCGCTGGATCCAGGTCGGCGGGGGCCGGCGCCCGGCGGCCACGTGGTGGTGCTGCGGCTGCCCCCGCCCCGCCCGCCCGGCCCTGGAGCTCGGCGCCCACTGACCCCCGCAGCGGGAGAGGAGGAGGGACAGCGGCGCAGGAAGCCGAGCAGGAAGCGAGCCCGGCGGCCGCGTTTTCCTGGGGAAGCGGCGGGCGTGGTGGAGCAGCCAACAGGGTCCGGGGAGCGCCGCCGCCGCCTCGATGGGGTGAGTGCGCCGCACGGAGTTGGGAGGCTCCCGGCGCGGGGTCCCGGGCTCGTGTCCCCGCCTTTGTGTCTGGAGCTTGGGCGCGGGCGGCGCTGGGGACTGCGCCCGGGCGGAGCGACTGAGCGGGCTGCAGCCGGGATCCCGCCACCTCTCCCTGGTCCACCGCCGGCCGCCAACTGTCTGCGGAGAGCAGATCTGGGGACAAGAGGAAGGGGAGGAAGATGGAGATGAGGGCAGAGCGGGGAGACCTGGCCAAGTTAGGAGAAGGGTTCTTTCCCGGTCCTCCGCCACTCGCAGGCCGGCTGGGGCGGGGCGCGGGGCAGGGGCCGCGGCGGAGGGAGCGCGGGTGGGAATGAATGAGCAGACCCAGAGGTGCACCCTGGAGTCTGCACCCGGTCCCACCTGCTTCACCCCGCGCGGAGCCTTGCTCCCCCTGCGTCAGTGCTGCTGAGCCCAATCCGCCTCCAGGCTGAACTTGGAGGAGGTAGGGAGGGAGGTGCGAGCGGCAGACTCCGGGTGGCTCCTGGGACGCGGGGTCCGCTATTGTTCCTCCTCTGACTCCAGGGAACCCCTCGGCCGGCCCGAGGGCGGGGGCGAGACCCCTCTGGGCCTGCCCCTGCCCCCTGCCCCCTGCCTTGTTTTCCCCACCACAGCTCAGGGAAGACGGATGCTGGAGTTAGGGCAGACTGGGGCCTCCGGGACTTCGGGAGGAAGGAGAACGTGGAGCCACCAGAAAGGCGCCCGCCATGTCCCGCGACCCCTGCCTGGGGCGGGGGGAGGGAGTGTCGCCCTCAACCACCTTCGCTGCCTTCTTGGGCTGGTTGGTGACCTCGGTTTAGCTCCTGCGGTTTGCAGGGTTCACCTGCTAACTCCTTTGAGTTTCGCATCCCCCTTTTGTGGAGGGGGCTCAGAGCCTGGAGAAGCAACAGACGGGGAATTAAGGCAGATGCAGCCCAGCACAGCGTGGAGGGGTCCGAAGTGGCCTCACGGGGGCCTGAGCATGGCTGCCTTTCCAGGCTCCCTTTTATTTGCCAGGAGCCCAGCTAAGTCCAACTTTACTCCCAGAGATGTTGAGGGGAATCTGCGGACTCGAGGCCCCTCGCCTCGGAACCAGCGGCTTCTCTTCGCCGCAGCTCACGGGTGATCTGGGTGGGATTCCGTCTTCCTTCCGGGAGAGGAGAATGCCCAGCTGCCTGGGATGGGGAAACGTTCCCGGATCTCTGGGGAATGTGGTCTCAAGGCTGCAGGGGCCTGGCAGAGAGGAACTGTCCATCACTAGGACACAGCCGAAGCTCCTCTTAGCGAAGAGAGTCTCACCTCCGCGGGCTTTGCACAGAGTTGGAGAAGAGGTCAGGAATCACAGGGAGGCTGGATTTTGGCTGCTCTGTCCCCAGCCTGCAGGTCTCTGTTCGCTCTGTGGCTCGGAGTTTTATTACCGATGGATATAATCTGATAATCTTTTCTTAATGATGCCTAACAAGTGTGATTTCTTTTTTCACCCTTGGGTTTGTAAGACAGTCGATTTTATGCGAGGAAATTGATCCAGTTCTTATCTTTCAGTCAGTGCTTGTCTAACAGAAATTGGGAGAGCTATCCCATGCTGGGCTGTTGCACAGTTTTCATCTCCATTCACTGAGATGCTTCAGTAATGAATGTATTGCTTTATGGCTTTTTGGAGGTGGTGGTGGTGGTACTGGTGGTGTGATTATAACCCTGCTGGAAAATCTTACTACTGTTATCTAAATTGAAAAGAAAGGATGCTGAGCCCCCTAGGGATTCCGTGGGGGAATGATGTAGGGTCCCGCCCACCAGTAGTGAACCTGACAGTGAAATTCTCTCTCCAGTTTGCTAGTTCTCAAAGCATGTTCTAAGCAGGTACACGTGCTATCAGCTAGGCTTTAAAGGTGAAGAAGAAGCAGGTTTGGAGGTTAAGAACAACTGGGCCTTGGAATTAGTAGAATGCGGTAGACAACTTTTGCCTCACCTTCCTCCACCCCTCCCTCCCTTCCTTCGTTCCTTTTTTTTTTTCATCCTTTAGAAATAAAAATAAGGGCCGGGCACGGTGGCTCATGCCTGTAATCCCACCACTTTGGGAGGCCGAGGCAGGCGGATCACGAGGTCAGGAGATCGAGACCATCCTGGCCAACACAGGGAAACTCCGTCTGTACTAAAAATACAAAAAAATTAGCTGGGCGTGGTGGCGGGCGCATGTAATCGCAGCTACTCGGGAGGCTGAGGCAGGAGAATCGGTTGAACCCAGGAGGCGGAGGTTGCAGTGAGCCGGGACTGGACCACTGCACTCCAGCCTGGTAACAGAACCAGACTCCTTCTCAAAATAAATAAATAAATAAATAAATAAATAAATAAATAAATAAATAAATAAATAGTATGAAATATTTCTAATATATGTAAAAACAGAGTACAGTAAGCTATTTTGTCTTCTACTTCCTAGGTTCAAGAGTTGCTAATATTTTTCATATGTGCCCCATACTCCTCCCCCCCGCACAAAAATAAACTATAACTTAAATATTTGATCTATTCCTACTCCTTTGCCTCCATCCTCAGGTAACCTCTAATATGAAGTTAGCACACATAGTTCCCAAGCATGTTTGGAACTACAGTGTATCCACAAAAGGATACATGTGGGTTTGTGTTTAACATTTTACATAAATAGTATAATTCTACCTATGTATAGCTTGCATTTTTAACTTACCTTGTTTTTGAGATACATGTGTTAATAGATCTTTATTCACTTTAGCTGTTACAGAGAATCCGAGTGTATGAAAAAAGTATAGTATGTTTATTCTCTTGCCAAGAGTAAATTAGGGTTTCTGGTTTTTCACTGTTTTTTTTGTTTGAGATGGGGTCTCCCTCTGTCACCCAGGCTGGAGTGCAGTGTCGTGATCACTGCTCATTGCAGCCTTAACCTCCTGGGCTCAAGCAGTCCTCCTGCCTCAACCTCCAAAGTGGCTGGGACCACAGGCACATGCCACCATGCCTGGCTAATTTTTTTCATTTTTGTAGAGACAGGGTCTCTAAATGTTGCCCAGGCTGGCCTCGAACTCTCAGCCTCAAGTGAGCCTCCCACCTCAGCCTTCCACAGTGCATGAGCCACTGTTCTTGGCCTAGTTTTTTACTGTTACACTTTTTCTGTTGAGTGACACTCTATTTCCGTTTTCATTTTTATTTTTATTTCTTTTTACTATAACAGTTGGTACAATAAACATCCTGGTATGTTTTCTTGTGCACAAATTTTTCTGTTACGCACTTCTTCAGTTAGTTGCTGGGGGTAATGAAGTTTAGGTAATATTGCATTTATTATTCATTCTTCAACAAATATTTAGGGTGCTTGTATGGTCTTGGTTATCTGTTGCCTAAAAAAATGACATTGATCAATTTTAAATTCTAAGAAGATTACATTAGTTGGCAGGATTTTTTTTTCTTTTTTCTTTTTTTAAACAAGAAAAGTGGGCCTAGTGTAGTGTTGCACACCTGCACTTTGGGAGGCCAAGGCAGGAGGATTGCTTGAGCTCAGGAATTCAAAACTAGCCTGGAAACATGGTAAAACCTCACCTCTACAAAAAATACAAAAAGTAGTTGGACATGGTGGTGTGCCTGTGATCCTAGCTACTCAGGAGGCTGAGGTGGATGGATTGTTTGAGCCCCCGATGTTGAGACTGCAGTGAACCTAGATTACACCACTGCATTGAAGCCTGGGTAACAGAGTGAGACCCGTCTCAGCTCCCAGCACTTTGGGAGGCTGAGGCAGGCGGATCACCTGAGGTCAGGAGTTCGAGACCAGCCTGACCATCGTGGACAAACCCCGTTTCTACTAAAAGTACAAAATTAGCCAGGTGTGGTGGCGCATGCCTGTAATCCCAGCTACTTGGGAGGCTGAGGCAGATGATTCACTTGAACCCAGGAGGTGGAGATTGCAGTAAGCGGAGATCCTGCCTGCCACTGCACTCCAGCCTGGGCAACAAGAGCGAAAACTCTGACTTAAAAAAAGAAAAAAAAAAAGAGAAAAAGAAAAAGTGCCTCTTCATTGTAAAATTGAAGCAAGAGACAAATCCGTGGTGCTGTTTGGGATTTTTGTGCGGAAACGTTTTCTCAGCTAGTCACTGGCCGTGTGACCTTGGATTACTCACCCAACCTCCTCTTCCTCATTTCTTTGGTAAGATTAAGGGGTAGGAGTAAGCATTTACAAAGGCACATTCCTGTTCTAAGAGTCTGAAAATGTTGCTGTGTTAGTGACGCATTTTTCCCCTAATGGTAACCCCTCAGGCTGAAAGGAGTTTAAGGCATTTAAACACGTTGGCGTCCTCATTCCTTCAAACTGCCAGGCACATTCTTTTTTCTTTTTTTTTCCCCCTAAGTTCATGTCAGACACATGTTACACATACCATCATCACGCTCGTGAATTCTACAAAAGGATCTCCAGGCGTCTTGCCTCAGAGCCTTTGCATGTGCTCTTCCCACAGCCTGGAAAGCACTTCCCTTAGACGTCTACATGGCTGTGTCAACCCTTCAGGTGTTATGCTCAGATACCTCCTTCCAGTCCAGCCTGCAACCTTGTCTCTGCTTTATTTACCTCCAAGGTACTTACCACCTTCTAGCTTGCCATGTACAGGTTGAGTATTCTTTATTCCAAAATGCTTGGGACCAGAAGTGTTTTGGATTTTGGATATTTTTAAAATTTTTGGAGTATTTATATTACATGGTTGAACATTCCTGATTCAAAAATTTGAAGTGCTCCAGTGGGTCTTTCTTTTGGGGTCGTGTAGGTGCTCAAAGAGTTTTGGACTTTAAAGCATTTCAGATTCAGATTCCTGCATTAGGGATACTCAACCTGTAATTTATATTAGTATTCTATACTAGATTATGAGCTCCACAAAGGCATGGGGTTTGCCACTCTTGTTCACTATTGTATTCATGGTGTCTAGAACAATGTTGACCCCTAGTAGGTAAACAGATGTTTGATGAACAAATGGATATACTTTTTGTTGTGATTTTCTCTGTGGAATTTCCCCTTTAACACTTACTGGATATCCTAACTTGTGCTGGTAAGTGCACCATGTCTCATATTCACAGGTTCCTTCAGGGTAAGAAAACATATGTCTTCTAGGGAAACCACTCCTTTTAAATCTAAGTGATTTATCCTACAAGCCACTTATGTCTTCAGATTTTTTTTCTCCCAATATTTTCCTAATCCTGAATTTAGAGGAAAACATAAGTAACACGGTGCTTAGAAACACACACACCTTTCCTTTTGTGATAACCTCGTGTTCCAATGTGATGAATGTGGAAGATGCATAACAAGTAGATGCTGACCATATTCCATACGACATCTCCACTAAACAGGCCAGCAGCCATCTCAAGCAACACCAAGCACACCACATTTCTTTCTTTTTTCTTGAGATGGGGTGTTGCTCTGTTCTGGAACTCCTGGGCTCAACCAATCCTCCCACCTCAGCTTCCCGAATAGCTGGGACTACAGGTGTGTGCCAACACACCTGCCTAATATTTCTTTTACTTTTTATAGAGACAAGGTCTCCTTACGTTGCCCAGGCTGGTCTTAAACTCCTGGGCTCAGATGGTCCTCCCGCCTCAGCCTCTTGAAGTGCTGGGATTATAGGCATGAGCCACTGCCCCTGGCCCACACTGCATTTCTAAAAACAAAAAAAGTGTATTTTGTTGGATTGTTGCAGAGTGTACATCATCATTGCCCTGACTTTGTGTCTTCATGAGGATTTTTTTGGAGGGGGAGGAGGGATGTATTTTTCATGATGGAAGGAAAATGGGGACCTTAATCTGAAGATCTTGGTGCAACTAATATGTGGAAGGTACCTAGATATACTCTGAGAATTGCCACATGATGCAGTCCTTAATTCATGGCACAAAAAACATTCACTGTTATAGCAGCAGTACATTGTTTCACTAGAAGCCAATTGAATTTTCTCTACCTTGCATGATGGGTATAGGAGCTGACAAAAGAAAGCTAAATATATCAGAGGCCTCTTGGGTGTATTTTATATGGTGATAGGGAAAAGGAGTCTAGATTTTTTTTTTTCCCCAGTAAACTATATTAGGTATACGATACTGACGATAATCCTTTAAAACATTGCTAGAATATTGAAGTACGCCATTTACAATTTTTATTACATCCTCTGTAATAAAATGATATTGAAAGAAATCGGTATATTATGAATCTGGATAGGCTTAGTTAACCTTTAAGCTGAAAACCATAAGCATAGAATTATATGATTATTATTAAAATGTTGCACAATTTAAACAGATTCCTTTTTTTTTCTTTGACACAAGTCTCACTGTGTTGCCCAGTCAGGAGTGTGGTGGGGTGATCTTGGCTCACTACAACCTCCGCCTATCAGGTTCAATCAATTCTCCTGCCTCAGCCTCCTGAGTAGCTGGGACTACAGGTGCACGCCACCATGCCTGGCTAATTTTTGTATTTTTAGTAGAGATGGGGTTTCACCATGTTGGCTAATCTCGAACTCCTGACCTCAAGTGATCCACCTACCTTGGCCTCCGAAAGTGCTGGGATTACAGGCATGAGCCACCACGCCCAGTCTAAAGAGACTTCTTCTCTTCAATTTGTAGTTAGTCATGAGCTGAAAAGTACAGGTGGTTCAACAAAAGATAAAGATTGTTCATCAAATGTCAATTTTCTAGCTCCAGCCATCTACAATGTTCAGCTACAATGAACAAAGAAATTAGCCTCGTCTTTGATATCAGACCTACTGAGAGATATCAGCAAATCTAATCAGTATTTTAAAAAGTAACTTTTGGCCAGGCATGGTGGCTCACACCTGTAATCCTAGCACTTTGAGAAGCTGAGGCAGGAAGATCGCTTAAGCCCAGGAGTTCAAGACCAGCCTGGGCAACATGGTGAAACCTCATCTCTACAAAAAATACAAAACTTAGTTGGGCATGGTGGTGCATTCTTGCAGTCCCAGCTACCCAGGAGGCTGAGGTGGGAGGATCACCTGAACCCACGAGATCGAGGGTTGCAGTGAGCTGAAATCTTACCCCTACACTCCAGCATGGGCAACAGAGTGAGACCCTATCATAAAAAATTAAAAAATACAAATAAAAAGTAACTTTACTGACTTAACCATGTGTTTAAAAACAAAACAGAACATTCTTCTATTCGATTGAAGGAAGCATGCCTTGTTCTTCAATTTTATATTCTATGTGTCCAGTAGAGTATCTGCCACACAGTAGCAGATTAACATCTCTGAACTATACTCCTGCCTCAGAGGTCGTTAAGCCCCTTATGGCGGTCATCAGATATAGAGCTGTCCTAGTCTAGAGGAGAATTAAACAATAATCAAAAGGCAGAAATCAGCAGGGAAGTACCAAGTCGAAGTTCAGAAGATGTGAAAGAAACACTTTTCCTCCTTATCTACTTTTTGGGGGAGTTTGTGCATCGTGTCTTGATTGATTCACCCGCTGAGTTTTTGTGATCAGTGTCACCTCATCTAACCGTATTTGCGATCTAGGCCAGTCCCTTCTGTAGCGAATGTCATTCACAGGAAATTACAGTCTGGCTGTAGAATTCCATGACCGTATGTCACACCTGGGCAAGGGGACACTTTTGGGAAGTTCTTCATGATTTGCTAATCCCTGCTTCTAAATAAACAGAACCTAGTTGTGAGAAAAGGTGATTATAGTCCAAGAAGCTTACTGTATAGTGGAAGGAAATACATGGGTTCTTTTTTCTCCTTCCTTCCTTCCTTCCTTCCTTCCTTCCTTCCTTCCTTCCTTCCTTCCTTCCTTCCTTCCCTAACCCTTCCTTCCTTCCTTCCCTCCTTCCCTCCTTCCCTCCTTCCCTCCTTCCCTCCTTCCCTCCTTCCCTCCTTCCCTCCTTCCCTCCTTCCCTCCTTCCCTCCTTCCCTCCTTCCCTCCTTCCCTCCTTCCTTCCTTCCTTCCTTCCTTCCTTCCTTCCTTCCTTCCTTCCTTCCTTTTCTTAAATTGACATTTAGGCCAGACACGGTGGCTCAGGCCTGTAATCCAAGCCCTTTGGGAGGCCGAGGAGGGCAGGCCACTTGAGCTTAGGAGTTGGAGGTCAGTCTGGGCAACATGGCAAAACCCTGTATCTACTTTAAAAAAAAAGAAGTGTATATATATTGCAGTGAGCCAAGATCACACCACTGCACTCCAGCCTGGGTGACAGCAAGACACTGTCTCAAAAAAAAGAAAAAAACCATGACATTTAGTGAACACCAAAGCTTATTATCAAGGAAGCAGTTTCCCTTACACTTATTTATTATATTACCTTTTAAAGTTCAACTTAATTTTACATATCCATTTTAGGTGTTGCTATCGATAAGATATTCTTATTTCCATAGGTTATTGGGGAACTGGTGGTGTTTGGTTACATGAGTAAGTTTTATAGCGGTGATTTGTGAGATTTTGGTGCACCTATCACCCGAGCAGTATTCACTGCATCCTATTTGTAGTCTTTTATCCCTCACTCCCTTCCTACCCTTTCTTCCTGTGTCCCCAAAGTCCATTGTGTCATTCTTACGCTTTTGCATCCTCATAGCTAAGCTCCTACTTATGAGTGAGAACATATGATGTTTGACTTTCCATTCCTGAGTTACTTCACTTAGAATAATAGTCTCTAATCTCATCCAGGTCACTGTGAATGCTATTAATTCACTCCTTTTTATGGCTGAGTAGTATTCTCTCATACATATATACCCCAGTTTCTTTATCCACTCATTGATTGATGGGCATTTGTGTTGGTTCCACGTTTATGCAATCAGTTTACTTAATTTAGCTGTTCTTATCAAAGAGGTAATAACTCTAAAACTAACAAGTAGCCTCTTTTCACTTTCACTAAGTCTGTCCAGTTCCTTTTGCTGGCTGAAGTGACAGACACTCAGAAAACTGGCAGTGATAACTGGTGGGGAATCAAAGGCGGGAGAAGCTTCCTTTTGCACTAGGGCATCACAGAGTAAAGTGTTTTTCTTTTTTTTCTTTTTTTTTTTCCCCTCTAAGAGGAATCCATTTGCAAACCAGAGAAGAAGACCATCTAGCAGTGATTCTTAAATATTCGTGAGGCATAGATGGCCCCCCAGCCTGATGGGGCTGTCTTGCAAATCTGATGGGGGTTTTGGACCATTCTTCCTTGGAGAATCTGATGTATGTACAATGATGCTATAAATGCATAATTTTTATCAGTCTCATGAGTTTCATGGAACTTCTTGCCCTAAGACCATTTATAAACCTCTTTGGAATACCCAGGTTAAGAACCTACACTGACCACCTATCAAAGTTTGAGAATACAATTACAAGGGCTCTATTTTTCTATCATGTGCCACTATCCCCCAGGACAGTTTGATAACCTATCATACATGAGTGAAAAGTAATAATTGTGGGTTTTATACTCTCAATTTGAAAACTAGTCATCAGTTGCTATGTCAACCAATCTACATACTATTGACCATTTTCAGGATCTATTTCTATTGGATGTAATAAAATGCAATTTAGATGCAATGAAAAGGTGGTTTTGTAGTATGACTATTTCACAGAGATCTGATGAATTCTAAGGATATGTCTTAAGTTTCTCACCCCAAGGAGTTGGGTCTGCCCTGTCTCCGGCTTTTGCTGGCAACAGTTTCCCAGTTTTGCTGTTAACAGGAGGGAATGGAGATGTTCCAGGCCCCACCTGATAATACTCACAGGCTCACAGTAGATGTCCCACACCCCACTTGACAGTACTCCTAGGCTCACAGATGTCCCAGGCACCCCCGACAGTACTCCTAGGCTCACAGATGTCCCAGGCACCCCCTGGCAGTACTCCTAGGCTCACAGGTGTCCTGGGCACCCCCTGACAGTACTCCTAGGCTCACAGGTAGGCCTTTGGCTGCTCAGCCCAGTGGGAGAAATATCCCCGACTGGCTCTTTGCTTTGCCCTTTTCTTCTTGGCCCCCCAGCCTGATGGGGCTGTCTTGATGGGGACCTGAAGAAGACAGGGCCACACTTCTAGTTGGGGAACTGACCCTTAGCTGGAAGCCTGCTCTTCTGGAGGAAAACATGCTTCTGTGGGAAGTATTGTGCACGGGGGAAGGGACTGCCATGTCAGCTGTACTCAGAGCTGCCTGCTTCTATTAGCATTCACCTTGGGTGACGTCCTCAAGCCATTTCAGTCAAAAACTGGCAAAAAGGGCTGTGGATCTGCCTGTAACAGAGGCTGCCTGCCTGACCTGACAAAAGCTCTTTGGATGGGTCATTGTAATTGACTTGAGCACCTTCTCTGCCATAGGCACCTTGCTGCTGGACTGTCCCCGAGCAAGATCAGGGCTGACGTAGTCATTGTTAGGTTTCCCGGGTATGTGTTGATGGGATAATTGGGTATTAGAAGATCTCTGGATGAATGACAAGCCCTGCCCTCGAGGACTTAAGAGTTTTAGCCAGGTTAGATATGGTCGCAATCTGCCATAGTACAAGGCGACTGTTAGTGGTGGGAATGGGGTGGCGGTGGTGGAGGGAATTCTTTTCACAGATGAGGCTGAGGCCTAGAGAAATGGCCCCTTGGAAAGGGACAGTTAATGAGAGGCAGAGATGGATGAGGCCCTAGTACTGGCTGCTTAGCGCTGCGCTTCTACACATTGTAATTGTCTGTCTCTCCCACAGGTCAACAGTGACCTTGAGAGTCCTGTATGTAGCTAATTATAATTGTTATTTGGAATTGATATCATTTTTCTATTTTGAGAAAATACTCACATTTCTTTTTTTTTTCTGAGACAGGATCTCGCTCTGTCCCTTAGGCTGGAGTGCAATGGTACAATCTTAGCTCACCGCAGCCTTGACCTCCTGGGCTCAAGCAGTCCTCCCACCTTAGCCTCCCTAGTAGCTGGCACTACAGGTGTATACCACCACTCCTGGTGAATTTTTGTATTTTTGTACATCATGTTACCTGGGCTGGTCTCAAACTCCTGAGCTCAAGCAATCCGCCTGCTGCAGCCTCCCAAAAGTGCTGGGATTACAGGCATGAGCCACCACGCCCTGCCTGAGCCTTTTTTTTTTTTTTTGCATTGGAAAAGAACTATTGAAAACGTAGGCATAGAAATTATAGCCAATAACGATATATTTACCATCCAGAATTTCCTTGGGCTACTTTTGATTTTTGAGGAAAGACTCCTAAGTCTTAAGTGCAGAAGACTTGTATAGACTTGGACATTTCACCTCAAAGAAGAGGGTGAAAATTGGGAGTTCCAGGGGAGGCCAATGGCATTGAGCGGCAGCATGGAGGTCAGAAGAGGTGCAGGACCCAGGCCCTTCGCTGTGAGAATCATGTAACAAATGTTTGTAGGGCTTTGTTGGTGAGTTGACAGATTCCGTGCTGAGCCTCTTAATTTGACAAGAATGCTCAAGTAATTTGAACATCTCCTCCCACGAAAGCTGACATATTGGTGATTGATCGTTTTTCAAACATGAGAGGAATTACTTCTGTTGCTGAGAGAGGAGAGCCATACACTATGTGGCCTCTTCTCAGCCACCCAGAGGATGTGGGAACTTGTGAGCCAGGAGGCTCATGGACAACCGGCTGCATGTTCTTTCTGCTCTAAGAAAGGCAGCCAAGACAGGGGTGGGCTCATGCCTGTAATCCCAGCACTTTGGGAGGCTGAGGCGGGTGGATCGCTTGAGGTCAGGAGTTCGAGACGAGCCTGGCCAACATGGTGAAACCCCGTCTCCACTAAAAATACAAAAATTAGCTGGGCGTGGTGGTACGCGCCTGTGATCCCAGATACTCGGGAGGAGGCTGAGGCACGAGAATCACTTGAACCTGGAGGCGGAAGTTGCAGTGAGCCAAGACTGCGCCATTGCACTCCAGCCTGGGCAAGAGAGCGAGACTGTTTCAAAAAAAAAAAGTGGGCCCCAGGAAGGGTTCAGCATCCTTTATTTAACTTGTTAGGAGGCCATAGCACCAGGCAGGGAGCTGAGTATTCTATCTTTCTGTCTCCAAGCACAGGCCCACTTCAGGCCCGGTTTCTATTTATCATGGGTACGAGTTGATTCAAATGCTCTCACAACCTTCTTGGGTCTTTGTTTAAAGAAATAAAAAAATTTCTTAGATTTTCTTTGGAGTTGATATCATTTTTCTCTTTTGAGAAAAACATTTCACATTTCTTATGAGCTTTTTTAAATTGGGAAAAAAAAACTATTTAAAATGTAGGCATGGAAACTGTCATCAATATCCATATACTTACCATCCAAGATTTTCTTGGAGTGTTTTTGTTTTTTGAGGAAAAACTCATGTCTGCCACTAACTTCATGATATATACAGCCTCTCAGCAATCTTGATACATTCCTAGGTAATTAGGTTCTTTTTTTTTTTTTGAGACAGAGTCTCACTCTGTCCCCAGGCCAGAGTGCAATGGCACCATCTCGGCTCATTGTAGCCTCTGCCTCTCAGGTTCAAGCGATTCTCCTGCTTCAGCCTCCTGAGTAGCCGGGACTACAGGCATGCGCCACCACGCCCAGCTAATTTTTGTATTTTCAGTAGAAACGGGGTTTCACTATGTTGGCCAGGATGGTCTCGATCTCTTGACCTCGTAATCCCCCTGCCTTGGCCTCCCAAAGTGTTGGGATTACAGGCGTGAGCCACCATACCCAGCCGGTAATTAAGTTCTTTCTGTGCTATACAACTTTACACAGTGTTGGGTGTGCTATTTGTTTCCTTTTGCAATTGCTCTTCTTCTACAGTCTCTAAAAGCCTAATGAGACAGGCACACGATGCACCGATTTTCTCCAAGTGATACCTATCTGTCTCCCAGCCAATCTGTTGATGGCTTTGTTGGTGTTTGTGCCTTGTTTGGCAGCAGGCTTGCTTTCTGTCTCTTCTTTAAAACAACCCCTGATTATTTTAAGTGCATAGCCCCTACAACAAAGGGTATTTGATTCTATGCCTCTTTGATCAAATAAATTGAAAGTAGGTGTTTATATCCACGGTGGCAAAAGAAACAGGGAGCGACTCACGCTGTCCTGGTGATAAGTGCTACAAGCTCGGGTGGCAGGCTGCGGGCTGTGGGCCCTTTTGTGTGTGGCTTCCTGAACAATAGCACTGTGCACCTCTGCCCCATTCTTGTCTCGCTGGGTGATGTTTTTCAGGATTCCACTTGTGTAGTATCAGTGCTTAGATTGTCCTGAAGAATTGCAGTATTGTCTTCTTTATAGGCTAGAGATAGTTATGCAGGATGGAATAATTTCTTAAGGAACAGAAATGTCCTAATGTTAGAGAAGTATGTAAGTATCTAAACGTTCTGCTTTTCCAAATTGTCGCCAAGACATGGAAACCTCTATCCCAGTCTGCTGTAATGTAAAAATAGCCATTTCACTTGTCTATAATTATCTTTATATTTTCTCTGTTATTGACTTTGTGTAAAAGTATTCCTTAAGCATATGCTCTCCATGTGAGAACAAAGAAATAAAGATGCTACCTTCATTCCAGTGAGGTAGGGGTGTGTGAGTGAGCACGAAAACAGCCAGAAGGAATGCCTTTTGCAAATTAGTCCATTCACATTTCCTAGAGGGACCTCTATGTGCCAGCAGCAATTCTGAGGACTGGTTCCATCTTTGAAGGCAACTGAATTTTTTCTTTTAAGTACTAAAAAGATTGGTCTGTTGGCCAGACTTTTAAAAATTACTGGTGTTGTCTCACGTGTAGCCCAGTGTCACGTCTTGGGCTTGGAAATTGAACCTTAGTTTAATCTAGCCTCCTCTATTTGTACGCCATGCCCCTTTGGCTAAATAAACTTTTTCTGCTGCAATTTCCTAGTCTGGAAGCTGAGAATAATAACAATAGCATCTAATTCTGAAGTGCTTGTGGGCATTAAATGAGATGATATTCATTTATAATAAAATAATTTTAAAAATAAAATTTTGCAAAGTAATCTTTACAGGATCGCTATTGTGGCCGTTATTATCATTGCTAATGTCATCATGTTTTTTATCACCCTACTTTTAAAGAACTGCTGATATATTGGCTAACATGATTATTTCTGCCATTATAGTCTATAGCAATAAAGAGAGGTTGCCCCACATGTTATTGTAATACATCTGCCTTGTGTCTTCTGTTCAGTTTGCAACTGTTTCTCTGTATTAGCATTCTCCCTATTTACCCTTCTATTATTATGTCATTGTGTAATGTGGACAATCTAAAGATGTAGTTCTTTTATTAGTCCCCAGTCTTATCTTATTCCAGATTGTATTAACAAGCTCCTCAGTTTCACCAGAGAACTTTTGTTGCTACCACCATAATCTAGACACAGAGTAGTAACATCTTGGTTAAACCGAAAGTGGTAGCTCTTAGCATGAAGCAATGGTATAGTTAATTTCCTATTGATTTTTTTGGAAAATTTTCCAAATGTTGATAGAGAAAAACATAGACATGTTTTCTGAATAGTATATAACAGGGTAATAGTTCTTTGTTTTTTGTTTTTGTTTTTTTGGAGTTTTCAGCCTCCACTACAGAAAACTTGGGGCTGGGATAAGCTAACACAGTCTTACTTTGTTAGATGCTGTACAGCAAGTAAAAGCTATAGCTTCTTAACAGTAAGGAGGATAAGTGTAGCCCCGTGGGTGCCCCTTAGTCAGCCCTAATTGAGGATGGTCTTTTGGCACCACGTAAGCGGGGAGAGAATTCAGGAGATTCCCAGAGTGGTAAACTAGCCCTTTCATAGACAGACATGATCTTCTCGGCAACAGGGTAATAGTTGAGTTTGCACACACTAGGAGTCCATCAGCCTTTAAGTGAAATAAAATTGTGGGCTAATTATTCCTTCTATGTGTGGCAGAGGGCATCTCTTAAATTACAACTATCAATCATTGTTTAATTATTAACCTCCATTATTTGCTAGATTTGTTTTGTGATCTTATGATAGTAAGTGAATGTTAAAGCTGGGAGCATATACATTTTCTGCTTAATTTTACATCTGCCTTGTTAGTATTAATAATAAGATGCTCTGTGCTTGAAGGGAAAAATCTAAATCATTACTCTCTAATAAAAATGCAAGCAAACCACTAATACAGGCCACATAAATCATAGTAAATTGTCTAGTGGCCACAATAAAAAGTTTTTAAAAAATGAAATTAATTTTAATAATTTTATCTAGTGTATCCAAAATATTATTTCCAATATGTAATCCATGTAAAACTTACTAATAATGGAGTTGACATTCTTTTTTAGTAGTCTTTGAAATCCATTGTATAAATCCCATTTATAGTGCATCTCAATTTGCACTAGTCACATTTCAAATGCACAGAGGCCACATGTGGCTATAGTATTGGACAGTACTGGTCTAAATAATATGTCTTCTTATAGGTCCTGTAACCCCACTCCACCTGACATCTAGAATGTTCTCAATAAATGCTTATTTGATTAAGCTCCCTCTTACCCAGTTAACTGGGATTTTGCCCTTAGCTTTAAGCATTTCTGTAGAGAATTACAATAGCTTTATCACAAACTAATTATACATGGTATAATAGACATTTGAGTTTTAGGTTTACAAATCCATATCTCTACTTTTGTGCAAGTGCATTAACCCATGTGGACTTTTTATTTAAAAAAAAAACACACAATGATTTCATAGGCTGGGGTCCTATGGTCCATATTTCTGTATCATTTGTGTACTTGGCTTCTAGTTGGGATTCAGTGCATACGACATGAGTAAGAAATTAGAGGCTTCTTATCTTTTCTCATAAACTGTAAGTTCTTGAGTAGCCTTAATGCTATTACCGTGTAAAACTCTTGCATTAGATGCAAGGTATGTAGGTTTGTGGATATGTGTGGGGCGCTAGGGGAGCATATTCAGTCTTTACTGGTTAGTGGAAGCATTCCCCATCCTTCATGTTAGTGCTGTTTGCTTTTTATGCCTGCACACAGAAAGTGGTTGAAAATTGAAAGAAAGTCTAGGGTTTCAAATTTAGTTTACAGGAGTTTGTCTTTATCAGGCAGGTGGATCTAGCTGCCCCCATGGCCCAGAACAGCCTGCAGCTTGTGATGGAAAAATATCTGAAAGGCTTTTCTATTTGTAGTGTGGCAAATCCAGGCTGGCATGGCCCCTGGGGGTTGATGCCTTGGTTAGGTGGTGTCTCTTCCAGGTGTCTTGTTTAGAATAAATTAGGTATTTTCATACCATACCTTCACCACTATTCAAGGATTAACTGCTATTTATCATTAGGCATTGAGGTGTCCTGGTCCAGCTGAGCCCCAGCACCCCTTCTCACCCCATACCAAAGGCAGCTTCTTTACCATCTGTCCTTCTTACATTGTTTCTGCCTATCCTGAGGGTTTTGTTTTTCCTATTTCTCCTTAGTATGTACTCAAGGGAAACAAGCTTCCTTGTTTCCTTCCTTTGTACTCCCTCAGTTCTGTGGAGTCAAGTCCCAGGAGAGCAGAGAAGATAGGGTCCACTCCTATCTCCAGACCCCAAGCACCATTACCTCTTAAACCCAGCTGTTACAGTGGCTTTTTTATTTCTTGAGGGTTTAAAAATCACTGAATGCGGCCGGGCGCGGTGACTCACGCCTGTAATCTCAGCAGTTTGGGAGGCCGAGGCGGGCGGGTTACAAGGTCATGAGATCAAGACCATCCTGGCTAACACGGTGAAACCCCTTCTCTACTAAAAATACAAAAAACTAGCGGGGCGTGGTGGTGGGCGCCTGTAGTCCCAGCTACTCGGGAGGCTGAGGCAGGAGAATGGGCGTGAACCCGGGAGGTGGAGCTTGCACTGAGCTGAGATCGCGCCACTGCACTCCAGCCTGGACGACAGAGCGAGACTCCGTCTCAAAAAAAAAAAAAAATCATTTAATGCTATTCACTTCTAGTTAATTGTGATTGTTTTCATTGTTGGCCTGATTTCTATAGGAGAGCCAAAGAGCAGTACTTACTTTCAGAGTGGAATTAGCCCAGAAGACTCACACTTGGATTGCCAGCAAGGTCTCCTTCAGTGACTGCACTGATGTTAGAGGAGGGTCACGAATGGAGGACTTACGAGGTGAGGCTGTGTGAGGGCAGTGGGGCAGGACAGATCCAAAAGCAGCGAATAGCCAAACAAGTGAATGGTAAACATGCCCTCCTTAACCTGTAGATTCAAAGGGGACACTGTAGGTCATCCTATTATATATTTCACTTCTGTAGCTTCATGAAGTAAATTTAGCTGCTGACTTCAGGAATGGGCTGAACAGACTGAATGCAACCTGCAATTGTGCTGAAGATCAAGGCATCTCTTTTACTGTGGCATCTGAGTTGAGTCTCTGTCACTTGCAGCCTAAGAGTACTGACAAATACTTTGGTGCCTGAGGGCAAGTGTCAGAGACCCAACTTGAAATAGCTTAGGCTAGAAGGGGCGTACCTTGCCTTATGTGACCCCACATCCTGTGCTAAAAGGGTGTGGCCATAGCAGTGCCTCAGGGATCCCTGGAATCAGTGCCCCCAGCCCCGTTCCCACCACCGCCCCTGGTTCCCTCTCAAACCAGCTAGGACTGGGTCTTGGGCAGCTACCAGACTCCTGGTTTCCCAGTTCTCACCCAGAGAGGAAGGTCTACCTCCCCTCCCCCAACTCTAAAAATCGTGGAGTCTCTGAATAGCCCTGATGAGGACACATTTCTACCTTTAGGGGAGCAGCTATTGCCAGAATGACCTGGTTGGAATGGGTGGGGAGAGCAGGAGGGCAGGCTGGACCGGTACCAGGCCACAGTGTTCTGCTCAAGGAAATGGGAGGCCTGTCTTCACGTGAGCCAGCACCCCCTCTCTGTCGAACTGCAGACAAAAAAAATCCTTTTATTGAACACACAGTGTTTGAATAATGTCCAAATATGATAGTTGGGGCAGCAGAAATAATTTCTGGACTTTCCATCCACTCCCTTACTCCTAGGGCATCAGAATTCACAGAATCTATGTCATTAACATATTTATATATTCCTTATTCTGGAAAGTATCAAGACACTGGATGCCTGGGTAAGGAAAGAGATTCACAAGCCAAATAGCACCACTGCGATCATTGTAAATGACGTCTCCAACATTCCAGAATGTGAGAGTCCGAGTTTCCTTATTTTAAAACTGAGTCAAAGAACCAATGAATATGTAGTAAGCCAACTTTTGGCAATTCATTCTTTCTAGGTTAACAACAGGGATTAAATATAACCCTGAATAGAACCTGTTCTCTTACTCACTCTAAAGATATTTTTCATTACCAATTCCTTTGTATATGGGCCTCCCTTTTGCTTTTTGCATCGGAACCTTTTTTTTTTTTTTTTTTTTTGAGGCAGAGTCTCGTTCTGTTGCCCAGGCTGGACTGCAGTGGCGTGATCTCAGCTCACTGCAACCTCTGCCTCCCAGATTCAAGCGATTCTCCTGCTTCAGCCTCCCACTTAGTAGCTGGGATTACAGACGTCCGCTACCATGCCTGGCTAATTTTTGCATTTTTTAGTAGAGACGGGGTTTCGCCATGTTGACCAGGCTGGTCTTAAACTCCTGACTTCAGGTGATCTGCCTGCCTCGGGCTTCCAAAGTGCTGGGATTACAAGCGTGAGCCACCATGCTCAGCCTTCACTGGATCTTTTTTTTTTTGGGGGGGGGGGGTACTGAGTCTCGCTCTGTCACCAGGCCTGAGTCCAGTGGCATGATCTCAGCTCACTGCAACCTCCACCTCCCGTGTTCAAGTGATTCTCCTCCCTCAGCTTCCCAAGTAGCTGGGACTGCAGGCCTGCATCACCACACTCAGCTAATTTTTGTATTTTTAGCAGAGATGGGGTTTCACCATATTGGCCAGGATGGTCTTGATCGCTTGACCTCGTGATCCACCTGCCCCTGCCTCCCAAAGTGCTGGGATTACAGGTGTAAGCCACCCGTGCCCGGGCCATTGGATCTTTTTGAGAACAACTTCACTGAGATAGAACCTACTTTCTGTAAAATTCACTAATTTTAGTATACAATTCAACGACTTTTCGTAAATGAACAGAATTTTGCAGTCATCACCATCATCTAGTTTTAGAACATTTCCCTCACCCCAGAAAGATCCTTTATGGCATTTGCAATTACTTCCTATTAGCGTTCCCAGCCCTGGACAACCACCAATCAACTTTTTGTCTTTATAAATTTGCCTTTTCTAGACATGTCTTAGAAATACAATCCTGAGGCGTGGTGACTCATACCTCTAATCCCAGCACTTTGGGAGGCACAGGCCGGAGGAACATTTGAGGCCAGCAGTTCAAGACCAGCCTGGGCAAGACAGCAAGACTCTTTTTCTACAAGGAATACAAAAATTAGCTGGGTGTGGTGATGCACACCGGTAGTCCCAGCTACTCAGGAGGCTGAGGTGGGAGATCACTTGAGCCCAGGAGTTTGAGGCTGCAGAGGGCTATGATGGTGCCACTACACTCCAGCCTGGGCAACACAGCAAGATCCATGCTTTACCATGGATCAGCGTTCTATTCCTTTTTATTGCTGGGTAGTATTCCATTATATGGAATTGCCACAGATTATTTACCTAGTAGACAGACATTTCTGTTGTTTTACTTTTTCCACAATTACGAATGCTACTTCTATAAATACTCAGTCTTTATGTGGACATACATTTTCATTTCTCTCATAGGTAGGAATAGCATTGCTGAGTCATATGGTAAATGTATATTTAACTTTGTAAGACATTGTCACACTGCATTTCACAATGGCTATACCATTTTACATTTTCACCACTAATGTTTGAGGATTGGATCTCTGTGTTTAAACTTGATGGGCTCTTTTGGGTTTCAGGATAGGTGAAACTTAAGGAATGGATTTTGGAGGAAGACATGAAGGGGCTTACCCATGCATAGTGACTTGGAGTGACTTGGGGTGACCCTTGGGGTCAGTTGCAGGGCACGTGTGACGTGGTTTTTCTCTTCAGAGGCCAACACGGTGGTGTGTTTAGAAGGTGGTATTGTAATGAACATCAAAAGGTAACACAGAACAGGACGAGCATTTTAGGGATCATCTTAAAAATAACCTGGATTTAAGGGATAATTGCATGGAGTTTCTTAGTCCTAGAGTGATTGTTATATTCCAGAGGTAGTTTGTTTTGATTAAGCCATGCTTTTTAAATTGGATGGATTTAGGGCAGGAGGTAACCTTGGGACTTTTCTTTGGTAGGCTTATTGGAGCATGTGAGTCGTGGATTTGACAGACCAGAAAGTAGTGCTGCCAGAACCACAGCCAATTTTGTGTCAGTCAGTGCCGCTGGCTCTGGCTGATTCATAGACTAAGATCAATCCTGGTTGATGGCAGGTTTTATTCTCAAAGAAGAATGGTATATTTGGTTTCCAAGAGAAATGTCATCCCCTGGATAAAGGCAAGTTGTGAATATAGGAGATGAATGGTCTCAAAAGAGTTTTACTACATGATCATTATGATACAGTATCTAAATGACATTTGTGGTTTAAAAAGAATGTGCTCATTTATTTTCTTGGAAAAAAATCTGAGATATTAAAGTATTTTGGAAACGATTCACTGACAAGATGACATTATTGTTATGTCTTTCCCCCCCTAACTTTATGTGGGCAGTCTTTTAACAAACCTGTACTTTTGTTAATTCATAAAAGAAAGTTTGCTTGTTTATGCATTTATAACATATCTGGTTTGCTGAATAAATAAGATTTATAAGATAGTAATCATAAAGCAGCCTTGTTTTGTATCCCCCTGTCTGAAAGTTATTTTGTGAGGTTAGTATATTCCTTGTCTGTGGATGAAATCTATGACCTTTTTTTTTTTGGGGGGGGGGCACAGTTTCACTCAGTTGCCCAGGATGGAGTAAAGTGGCATGATCTCAGCTCACTGCAACCTTTGTCTCCTGGGTTCGAGTGATTCTTTGCCTTAGCCTCCCCAGTAGCTGGAATTATGGGCATGCACCACCACGCCTGGCTCATTTTTTTATTTTTAGTGGAGACGAGGTTTTGCCATTTTGGCAGGCTGGTCTCAAACTTCTGACCTCAAGTGATCCACCCTCCTTGCCCTTCCAAAGTGCTGGGATTACAGGCGTGAGCCACCACACCTGGCCATTTCTTTTTTAAAAAATGGGGTCTCACGCTGTCTCTCAGGCTGGAGTGTAGTGACAGTCATAGCTCCCTGTAGCCTCAAACTTCTGGGCTTAAGTGATCCTCTTGCCTCAGCCTCCCAAGTACCTGGGCCTCCAGGTGCTCCCCACCATACCCAGCTAATTTACTTTTATTTTTGTAGAGATGGAGATCTCACTATGTTGTCCAGGCTGGTCTCTGGCTCAAGTGATCTTCCCACCTTGGCCTCCCATAGTGCTGGGATTATAGGCATGAGCGACTGCACCCAGCCTCTGACTTACTCTTAGATTTAAAAAAAAAGTTCTGCAGTCAGTTTCAACTGCTAAATACTCTTAATTCAGAATTTAGAGTCCTCAATGTCAAATATTAGGTTGGTGCAAAAGTAATCATGGTTTTGGTATTTTAGTGGCAAAAACCGTGATGACTTTTGCACCAATCTAATAACAATAAAATGTTGAAATTTGATTTAAAGTTAAATAGCTCTCCCTTTTCTCTTTGTCCCTGCTACCCTGCCTCCGGCATCTTCCTATCACAGTTTGGGATCCCTCTAGGGATCTCTCTATGGTAAACCTAGGGCTAGGGCAGGGGAAGATAAGAAGTTAGAGGGATAAAAAAGTTCTTTTTTTTTTTTTTTTTTTTGAGACAGTGTCTTACTCTGTCACCCTGCCTGGAGTGCAGTGGCACGATCTCAGCTCACTGCAACCTCCACCTCCCAGGTTTAAGCAATCCTCATGCCTCAGCCTCCCGAGTAGCTGGGATTACAGGCACCCGCCACCACTTCTGGCTGAAAATTCTTATTTGACTGGTACTATAGTATGATAGTGCCATGTTCTGAATTTGACAGATGTTTGTTTTACTCTTAATTCTGGGCTATTTCTGGGAATGTTATGGACTGAATTGTGCCCCTCTATCCCATTTCTGTGTTGAAGTCCTAACCCCCAGTTTCTCAGAATGTACCTGTATTTGGAGACAGGACCTTTGTAGGGGTAATTAAGGTAAAATAAGGTATATGGGTGGACTCTAATCCAATATGACTGGTGTCCTCATAAGATGAAGTGATTAGGATGCGGACACACACAGAAGACCATGTGAAAACACAGGGCGAAGACATCCATCTACAGGCCACGAAGAAGTGCCTCAGAAGGAAACCAACCCTGTTGACACCTTGACCTTGGGCTTTATTTTGTGTTGTTTAAACTACCCAGTCTGTGGTACTTTGCTGTGGCAGCCCTGGAGATCTCCCTCTTCTCACTCCATTCTTGGACCATCACTACAGAACCCTCTTCTGCAATTCCCTTGATGAATGTCATGTGATTGCCTCGAGTTTGTTGCTTCTCCATCAGGGAATCTGCTTCCCTCTGCCCTCTGTCCTTCCAATCTACCCTATTACACAGAATCTAGCACCACTTATTTCCTTCTATTGTGAGTTGTCTACACATGCTCCATAGGAAACACATATTTATGCACAAATAAACTCCAGTATTCAGGCTGATTACAACACAACAGCAACCTCTCCTTCATTTCCATCCTTGAAGCATAGCCCAGTTTCTCTCCGTTTTAGATTTTTCAGGTGTGGATCAGACACCGTCCGATCTCTTCAGTCCTGTAAGCCTCTCATGAGGTTGAGTAGGTGTGGTAGGAATCATTGCATAGCTCTCTCTAAAGGAAGACGGTCCCACAGTCCACACACACTCTGACCCTTTTAGACCTGGATGTGAGTAAGAGCCCTGTTAACCAGTTTTCAGTTGAATCCTTTGAAAATTTGCACCTCAGGCTAAAATGACTGTGGCATGTCTGTGTTTCCAACCTAACCGTAGTGCTCATTCATTCATTCATCATTGATTCATTTAAGCAGTGCAAAGTTTCACTAAGTTTTGACTATAAAGAGAGTCTTGCTGGGGCCAGAGGTGAAACCCTGGCCCTGTCTAGGATGGACGCTTTCCTTCTTGAGGAGCTCCCTGACTAGAAGGGGAGGAAGGTCTCACATGAAATAACACAGCAGGCATGTTGATTTGTGGGGGGAATCCCTGGCTTGCCCCATAGTTCTAGAATCAGGCTGAGAAAATCTCTGTCCTAAGAATTTGCCTCCAGGGTACTAGCTGATGATCCTTGCTCTCCTCTGACCCTAATGTTGCATTATTGAAAATGGTCAGCTCCTTTAGGTAGGCTTAGCCCGTGACTGGGGGGATGCTGCATGAGGACAGCAGTAATGAGAGGGAAGGGGCAGGTGGGAAGGAAAAAGGAGGGGCATCCTGGTAAGATTTCAGAGGCCAAATGAGCTGGGTATTTTACAACCTTAGTGCTTTTCTTTTGCATGTAGTAAAACCCAATTACCGTGTTGCGTTTGTACAAATATCCCAATGACGCTAACCCGTGTCAGAGAACTCACCCTCGTCAGTGCACTTGGGATCCATGAGAGCCTTGCTAAGGTCAGAGGTGAGTTCTAAAGTCTATCCAAGCACTTTATCCTATATCTTTGTTCTGCATGTTCACCTGTAAAACATTTACTGATTATATGCCAATGGCCAGAGCGCTCAAGTGCAGGCAAAATGAAAACACTCTATTGCAAAGTAAGTAGGTAGTCTGAGATGTAAATTTTGAAATCAGCTGAAAACTGGTAACGGGGTTCTTGAATCCCTCACTCACATCCAGGGTCTAAAGGAGTCAGACTGCGGGAGTATCTTTCTTTGCAGAGAACTATGCAATGATTCCTACCACCCCTACTGTCTTAGTCTATTTTCTGTTGCTATAACAGAATACCACAGACTGGGTAATTTACAGAGAAAATAAGCATACTGGGTTCATAGTTCTGGAGTTTGGGAAGTCCAAGGACACAGTGCTGGTCCTTAGCAAGGGACATCTGGTGGCAGAAGGTGGATGCGAAAGAGACCACAAAGCACGACTAGCTCACTTTTATAATAACGAGCTCTGGCAAGTACTAACTCACTCCCATCATAAAGCATGAATCCATTCAGGAGGGTGGAACTCTCATGACCCAATCACTCTTGAAGTCCTCATCCCTTAATACTGTTACATTGGCAATTAAGTTTCCAGCACATGAACTTCTGGAGGACACATTCACACCATAGCTTATGGGACCACTTGGGGAGACTGAACAGGTGTCAGACCCTTACCTGGAAAGTCTAAGAAAGGAGTCCCCCATCTTGTGAGAGAGATGGACAAAATACCCTTTCCTCCTTCACCTGTCCAAATCCCATGTTTCCTTTAAGTTCAGTTAGAGCCCTGCTCCCATTTAGGAAGACTTCTCTGATATTTTTCTAGCCCTTCAAAATTCTCACTCTTTGAATTTCTACAGTATTTAACACCTACTTATAAGATGATTTTTTAATTATTCTTTATTCATATCCTCAGTCAGTTTGGAGTCCTCTGGGCCTGCTCATAGTTCCTATCCTGAGTCTTTGTATGTATTTAAAATTCTGTCTTTCTAGAACAGTACAAATCTGCTGTAAACTAAATTGGGCAAGAGGGAACAGTACCCGTTGGGCCCTGCTTCCCATTTTTATGTTCTTCCAGAAGCAGCAACATAACTCACAGCACAGCCCTGTCTGAGAGGCAGAGGTTGAAGCAGCTTCCGCCCGCTGGGAGGGGTTCGGATGGCGTGAGGTGCTGTGTTGTTAAGGATACCTTCACTGGGAAGTTGGTGTGGAGAGACCTTTGACAGAATGTGTTTGTTTTGCTGGATTGAGAAAATTGAATGTTTATACGGCTTTGGTTAAAATTCCATTTTTGTTGCAGAGAGATTATTGTCTAAAGAAATACTCAAGCACTTGAGTGAGAAGAGGTAGATGCCGACAAGGAGAGAAGGAGTGTGTTGAGGCTTGTTCAGCACTTGGTCTGTGGTGTGGATTTTAAGTCTGATGTCCTTTTTAACTTGGAAGAAAAAGTCCTGAAGCCTATTTAGGGGCACATGTTAGTGTTCTGGTTTGGCTGAGAATTCTATAGATGTATTCCCATATTTTGTGACGGAATATTATTATTATTTTTTTAGAGAGAGGGTCTCACTCTTTCATCCAGGCTGAAGAGCAGTGGCATGATCATGGATTCCTGTAGCCTTGAACTCCCAGGCTCCAGTGACCCTTCCACTTCATCCTCCTGAGTAGCAAGGACTACGCGCCATGTGCCACCACCACCAGCTAATTAATTTTTTTTTTTTTTTTTGTAGAGACAGGGTCTTGCCATGTTGCCCAGGCTGGTCTTGAATGCTTGGTTTCAAGTAGTCCTTCCACTTCAGCCTCCCAAAATGTTGGGATTAGAGACGTGAGCTGCTGTGCCCGCCTGACTGCATTTCTTTTTTCATCAGTCTAGGGGTTTCTAACCTGGAATTTTCTTTCTTTATTTTTTTTTTTTGAGATGGAGTTTACTCTTGTTGCCCAGGCTGGAGTGCAATGGTGTGATCTCGGCTCACGGCAACCTCTGCCTCCTGGGCCCAAGCGATTCTCCTGCCTCAGCCTCCGTAGTAGCTGGGATTACAGGCATGTGCCACTACGCCTGGCTAATTTTGTATTTTCAGTAGAGACAGGGTTTCACCATGTTAGTCAGCTGGTCTCGAACTTGCAACGTCAAATGATCCGCCCGCCTCAGCCTCCCAAAGTGCTGGGATTACAGGCATGAGCCACCATATCCGAATAACCTGGAATTTTCTTAATCCTAAGGACTGGCGAATGTAATAGAGATTATTAAGCTTTTTAAAAAATAACAGCTTTGTTGAGATATCATTCATATACCATTCACTTCACCTCCTGAAAGTGTATAAATGAATGGTTTTTAGTGTGTTCACAGGTTGTGCAACAATTACAGCAATAAATCTTAGAACATTTTCATTACACCCAAAAGAAAACCCCATATCCATTGTAAAGCTTTTTTTTTTTTTTTTTTAATACCCAAAGAAGTTTAACTTTTTTGTTAATGATAAAGCTGTATAGGCTAATATCAAGATTTTAAAATGCAGGCTAGGATTGGGAGTTAAATTATGTTTTTAAGGGGAAAATGAATTAATAAATAAACAGCATTGCATCCAGTCTTTCAAATGAGATGGAGACAAGCATGTACATCTCTGCCTTGGTCCATCCTCATCTATCAATGTGACATCCATTCTGTGATGATTGGTGGCCAGTGATGATTGGTGGCCAGTGATTGACGATTGGTGGCCAGTGATGGATGCCATATTGCAGGGACTTATTTTGAATTAAATGGGAAACAAACTGACTAGTATTTCTGCTCAGTGGGTAGGTATGCTTTATTCTGCTTCAAATGGGAGAACTTAGTTCAGAGAGCTTTTTCCATAGATGCATGATCCTGTCTGGAACATACTCCAGTTAGGCTGCTGTACAGCTAATTCAGCTTTGCTGCATTTCTTTTGAAGTAATCATCTTGATTTAATGACTTTTCCAAGGACTGCCTTTAGTGTGGCCTTGCCAAACTGATAGATGTCACTTTACTCAACATAGGCTGTATGTAGCCCAGCCTGGGCTTTGGAAGTTTGGGATTGAAAATGGGACTGTAAGATCCCAGTTGGCCCAAGGAAGGCGAGTCTGTTTACTCATGATTCATCTTGAGGAAGAGGAGATGCTGAGACAGCTGGCACCTGGCGTTATTCCAGGGGCCACATTACTTCCCGCCAGCCATGGCTTCCAGGTGTGGGATCCTTTCATGAATACCAGGAAAGCAGTGATCTATTAATAACTTTACCCCAGCTACAGTTCATGCCTCTAGAGTTACCATTGTGTGGATTTCCAGAACTTCTTTTCCTTTGACACTTATCTCTATCACTGTGGAGTTAGGCCCGTGGGTCACCCAGCTGTCACACACCCAAAGCCAGGGACTTCAGGAAGACACTCAATTTGGCAGTTAATACCTTCCCTTGGGAACTTTTGGAATTATTGCTTTATTTATTTAATCCTCTTCAAATAAGAGTTTGTATACTTTTCACTGCACGCTTAAAAAAAAAAAAAGAAAAGCCAAAGACAAATACACAGAAAAACGAACACAACACCCACGAAACCCCCATGACCTCAAACAAAAATCTTACCCACTGTTGCCTAAGACTTTGTGCTCTCTGAATGTGGGAATGAAGGAATGCTTTGAGTGGCTCTGCTGTGGGGAACTGCACGATTTTGGGTTACCCAATACGTGGCCTCTCTTTTCTCCCTTTTCTGCTGGACTGATTTATCCTGTTTCCTTGGTTATTAGTACTTCCACAAGAAGGGGGAAGGAATTCAATTCGAAGGATGATTTCCACTTTCTAGCAACAGTTGGTGTAGAAACCCTGGGCTAGCCAGCGACAGTTTGGGAATATCTGATTATCATTATTTCTACTTTGATTCATCAAAAGGTGATTCTGTTTTGACTTGAAAAATAAAAAAAACAACCCAACTTTGGTTTCTGAACCAGCCCAACTCTGACAAGTGTGTTCCTGTTCCACCTACATCAGTTCTAGTTTCTCTAACTTCAGTGTGCAAAAGATTCAACGAAGGAAGTTCCTGGGCTCTACCCCTTGAGATTCAATTTTCACAGGACAGGGGCTGAAAGGTTCCATTTAGTCCCCAGGTCCTTCTGATATGGATTAACTAGGGGCTGACTTTGAGAATCACTGCCCTGGAATTTGCACTTGCTATTCAGGTACTAGCCCAGCCTTCTCTGTGATTAAATGCTTGGCAGTTAACAATGTATAATTATGGTGTGTGTCGTTTCCAAGGCAACATGCATCTGTCACTCCTGCTGAGGCTGGGAAGATTGAAAGGGGCCGTGGAGAGGCTGCAGTCACAGTGAGGCCCCCAGATTCATGCCATCAAAGTGCTTCATGATGACTGGGTTTTCACACCATTTATCCAAGGGGCCTAATCAATGACAGCAGAAAGAATGAAAGTAGACACATTGGAAGCCAGAGAGTCACTGGGTGACTTCTGGAGGTAGCAACAAGCGCATGAAGAAGGATGAGTACTGCATTCAGTGGCTTGCACTCCCCAACCATCCTCTCAAGTCAGTTTTGTTCAGAATAATAAGGATTTGGGGGAATGTGAGCTGACCTGGCAAGGCTTCTGAAAACAGTGGTTAACTGTGGTAAACGTGTGCCTGCTATTCCTCAGTTCTCTGGGATGGTGCTGTTAAAGGTCACCTGTTCTCACTTACAGTGGGCTTCACGTGACATTTATTGAGCATTTACTATGTGATGGGAACTTTCATATAGATTATCTTGCCTTTTTTGACCTAAGTGTATTTTCATTGTTTTATCTACATGCAAAGGTTACACATTTTGTACATTTCAAAATGTAATGAAAAAGGTAGAGTCTGTACATGTTTGCTGGGCACAGTGGCTCATGACTGTAATCCCAGCTCTCAGGGAGGGAGAGGCTGGAGGATAGCTTGAGCCCAGGAGTTCGTGACCTGCCTGGGCAATATAGTGAGACCCCATTCTCCACAAAAAATGAAAAAAAAAAAAAAAAAAAGATAAGGTCTATACATGTTTTAACACAGGATTTGGCTTTTTGGTTTTAGTTGTAAACCTGTATAGGGCAGTGCTGGATGGAACTGGAGGCCGTTATTCCAAGTGAAGGAACTCTGGCATGGAAAACCAAATACCGTATGTTCTCACTTGTAAGTGGGAGCTAAGCTATAAGGATGCAAAAACATACAGAGTGATATAATGGACTGTCAGGACTAGGGGTAGGGGAGGTTGGGAGACAGGTGAGGGATAAAACACAACATATTGGTTGCATTAAAATCTCAGAATTCATTGCTAAGAAATTTGTGTATCAAAAAACTACCTATACCCCCAAACTATTGAAATTAAAAAAAAAAAAAAAAAAACTATATAGGTCAGTGAAAACATTCAGCCACTAAGCAGGCCTTAGGGTCTGGTTCTGAATCTCATCATGAATAGACTTTGTGACTCAGTCAAGTTTCAAAACTTGTCTGAGGCTCTGTTTCTACTTCTGCGAATGAGGCACTTAGACTAGACAAGCAATCTTGACTTTTGAAGGGTGGCAACTACCTTGTAGAATCCAGTGAAAACTCGGAACATTCTTCCCTGAAAAAGGTAAATACATGCTTGCTAAAAGATAATTACATTCGATTTCCAGGGGACCACAGACCCATGTTAAATGAAGTGATTGCTTAAGATTCAGCTGCAACTCAGAATTGCTGAGTCCCACAGGACCCTGAGAGTCTTGCATTGTTTAGAGAGGCCCCCTGAGGAATGAGCTATTTGATGAGGGAGGTTTTGTTGTTCCTGGCATTTTTTCACTAACTGCCCTGTGCATTCTGGGGAGGGGATACGGGAACAAACACTGAGAAAAATAAATAGGGAATGAGCGGCATCTGGAATATGAACTGTTTTCCTCATCACTTTCACAAGGAGGTGGATGGCATGATTGCAGCACAGAAAATATGTCGAGGAATTACTTGAACATAGAGATACAGCATTTTGTATAGTGACAGTTAAGCAGTAAGTTAGACTTGCTCTACTTTTAATGTTTTAGAACTCACTGATACAGAAATCT
This sequence comes from Piliocolobus tephrosceles, assembly GCF_002776525.5. NCBI lineage: Eukaryota > Metazoa > Chordata > Mammalia > Primates > Cercopithecidae > Piliocolobus > Piliocolobus tephrosceles. The sequence continues at coordinate 33,723,446 of NC_045437.1, forward strand.
AAGAAGGTCCAGTTCATAGAAGCAGAGAATAGAATAGTAGTTACCAGGAGCAGGGGTAGGGGTGTGGGAGTGGGGCGGTGGGGGAGGTGGATGGGGAGATGTTGGTCAAAGGATGCAGCGTTTCAGTTAGGAGGAATAGATGAAGAGATCTATTGTACAATATGGTCACTATAGTTAGTGTATTGTATACTTGAAAAATTCCTGAGAGTAGATTTGGAATGTTCTCATCACAGTGAAATAATAAGTATGTGAGGCAATGCGTATGTTAATTAGCTCAACTTAGCCATTCTACAATATATGCATATTTCAAAAGTCATGTTGTACACTATAAAAGTATATACAATTTTTATTTGTCAGTTAAAATAAATGTTAATAAGTAGGAAAAAATGGAAGTTTTGGTTAATTTGAAAATGTCAGAAGCTTCTAGGGAGGATATTATAAATGGAAATATGTTATTTACCACTCCTCAGCTGTTAACTGACCACCTTCCCAACCCAGCCCTGCTCTGTCTCCTTCCCATGACCCAAAGTTGTAATCCAATCAAGACAGAATACCTTATATGGAAACCTACATATGTCCTTTTTTTCTCGCTTAGGTGTTGAAAAATCTCTAGAGCTTTGGAAGGCTGAATGGACTAAACATGAAGAGCTTGAAAGCGAAGTTCAGGAAGAGTGACGTGAGTATGCGGTGACTCAGAGTCTGGCTGTTCCTTCTTCTCCACGAAGCTGCAGAAACGCTCCTCCCACCTTGATAAGGCACTGCTGAGTTAATAAACTACAGACACTCAAGTGCTCTTGGTCTCAGCTCAGGGTAGCTTCTGTAGATGGCATGCTCTAGGTTCCTTGCTGTTTGTGTGCATAGCTTTCAAATTTTTTTTTCTTTAATTTTGGGGATCTGTGCCCTGTAGAGAAAGGAACCGTCACGTTAAACATCTTCAAAGGAAGAATCAGTAAAAATCTCAACATTTCTAAGGTTGCCAGAAATCCTGATTCAGAATGTTGTTTTTAGAGGAAGCTAGTCTCTCTCATGAGGGTGGTTCAGGAATGACAATTTAGCATGGTTCATCTTTGGCTTTAGGAAACGTGTTCAACTCTGTTAAGGCTTTTGTGGTAAAATGGTACCTATTGCTGCCCGTACCTTTCCTCCCCCTGAATTCCAGGGGCTCTTCCTCATTTGTTATCTATCACAAAAGACTCTGGATTGGAGGAACCAGTTATGATGTAAGAGTTATGAAACAAAGTCTCCCTCAGGAGAAAAGGGAGAAAAATGTAGTAGAGGGGTTGTACACAGTAATATTTTTTTAAAAGGTCACCCCATAAACCCTTCTATGATCCCAGTCTTGTACTAGCTGCATTCCAGAAACTTTGAGCAGAGTTGTGGAATGGGAGAAATTAATGGAAGGGAATTAGATGGAAGCCAAGGTATGTCACTCTCAAAATGGGCTTGTGCAGCTATCATTTCAGACGAGGTAATTACAGATGAACCTAGATTTTATTGCTTTGCCATGAATTATATTTTGACAGCTTGGCACAGCTGCATTTTTGCAATAAATAGAGACTGTGTCTTTTATGGCTAATATGTAACTTGCATACCTACTTCTGGCTGAAGCTTATCTCCTGAGGCTGCATCATGACATGTAACTTACTGCCCTGATAAAACCCAGGCTAGATGAGATGCTTATGGGATGATGGTAAAATACCGACCCACTTAAAGAAGGAACTGGGAAGCGTTATGAAAAAAGTTGGTCTCATCTTCTTATACTTTAGGTAAATTAAATAAAACTCACAGAGTGCAAAGAGACTTTGACAAAGACATGAAACTAGCTGTTGGCCAGAGTGAAAGTCCTGGTCATCCGACTTCTAAGAAACCTCCTTCAACCTCATCGTCTGCTGGCTGTATGTTATGCAGCCTACATATCTCCCGTGGCTTTCGGCTAAGGAGAAAAAGGCAATTAAATGGAAAATGTTGTGCAATTCAGCAGATAGGGGTTTCTAAATTATGTGACCAGGTTAACAAATGCCTTTTTGTATTCCAAGGTAATCTAGGTAGCTTTCATTTATATAAGTTAAGATTATTTTTAGCAAAATTTCATCAGTCTAGACTTCCATATATATGAACAGGGGCCCAGAGGAATGATAGGCACATGAACTTTTGGTTTAAAAATCAAAACCTGGTGGCAGTAGGGAGGGTGTTGCTGGAATCTAGTTAGAAAAACTGAAATATTTCCATGATTTAAAAAAATCCACTGTAATAACACTAGTAAAAGCTTCTGGGATTTGGCAGCAGAAAAGGCTATGATTTTGGCAGTTAGTGCTAAGAGAAGAAATGTTGAGAAGCAGACCTTGGGGAGGAGAGCCTGGGGAGGAGGAAATTGGTATAATGGAGTCCAACAATTCCAAATGGCTCTCCACATCCAAATTGTTTCCCCAAGCCACAGAACTGTACAGCTAAATGGAGGGAATGAAAAAAGACAACAACAAAAACATTTCAAAGCCCTGTTTGTTAATCAACCGTATGATGATAATGCTAATAATAATTAACCATTAGGAAGTATTAACCAAATGTCGGGAGCTATGCTAAGCTTTTCACATGAAATTCATTTACTCTTGCCACAAATCTTATGTGGTGGGTATAACTATTAAGCTCATTTTACAGATGAAGAAACTGAGGCCTTAGGGACATGCAGTCATTTGTTTGGGTTCTTAGAACTTTAAGTTCTAGAACCAGTTTTTGCGCTAAGGCAGCCTGATTGAAGAGCCCATGTTTCCTGAAAGAGGAATTTTGGGTGGAAAGTCTATTTTAAGAAACTAGGCAATCTGCTGGCACAGTGGCTCACTCCTGTAATCCCAGCACTTTGGGAGGCTGAGGCAGGAGGATCTTGAGTCCAGGAGTTCAAGAGCAGCCTGGGCAAACATGGTAAAACTCCATCTCCACAAAACAATTAAAAAATTAGCCACCTATGGTGGGCCACACCTATGGTTCCAGCTACTCGGGAGGCTGAGGTGGGAGGATGGCTTGAGCCCAAGAGGTCAAGGCTACAGTGAATTGTGTTCACGCCACTGCACTCCAGTCTGGGTAACAGAGCAAGGCCCTGTCTCAAAAAACAAAAAACGGAGCAATCTCGGGAGTAGCTTTAAAAGTGACTTTAGACTTGGACCTAGGTTTGTGGCCCTGGACAAGTCTCTTACTCTTCTGAACCTTAGATTCCTCACCGAAAAAGTGGAGGAAATAGTATTAGCCCTGTAAGGTTGGGGTGACAGTTAAATGCATAAAATGAATGTTGGCCGGGTGCAGTGATTCACACCTGTGATCCCAGCATTCTGGGAGACTGGGGCAGGAGGATCACCTGAGGCTGGGAGTTTGAGACCACCCTGACCAACATGGAGAAACCTGTCTCTACTAAAAATACAAAATTAGCTGGGCATGGTGGCGCATGCCTGTAATCCCAGCTACTCGGGAGGCTGAGGCAGGAGAATCACTTGAACCCAGAAGGCGGAGGTTGCAGTCAGCCAGAGATCATGCCATTGCACTCCAGCCTGGGCAACAAGAGTGAAACTACGTCTCAAAAAAAAGAAAAAAAAAAGAATGTCAAAAATCTTAGGGCCTGGTTCTCAGGAGATGCTTAGTAAATATTTGTTTCTTCTTTGTAATTAGCAACCCACAATAAAAAGTAGGATTCAAAAAGTTTACATGGTCTGGAGGGTAGAATAATCTGGTAACAATTGCTGCTGCCGAACAGGGAAACTGAGAGCTGGGAGGGAGTGGAGAAGAGAGGCTTGTTTTCCAATGTATGCCTTTGATTTGGAAGTTTTTGATATATGTTTTTGATATATCATGCATATATATGTATTGTTAAGCAAAAACATGTTTACAAACATTTATATTCAGTTGAATGAACCAAATTATAATTTTTTTTTAACCTGAAACGAGTGGTCTGTCTCAAAATATTTTAAACCATTGGGCATCACATTTTCCTGCTTGTCTGTGTGAAGGAAAAGAAGGAAGAAAGGATTCTTTGTATTTCTGGGGGATAGGAAGAGGAGAATAGCAGATCAGGTTCTCGCGCTTGCATAAAGAAGACAGGTGACCCACTGGTGTGATCGCATTTCAGCCAGCCTGTGTCTGGGAGGTCTGTGGCCAGATCAGTTTGTGGCCACTGCGAGCAAAATCCAGGAGGGAAGAGGAAAAAAAAACATGTAGGAAACAATTAGAGCAAAATACAAGCAGTATAGACTATAGATACTCAAGTTACCTTTAAGATGATATAACTAACTAGTTGTAAGTTGTAGGGCCTGGTGATAAATGCTGCAAATTTTCAGAGGGCTGAATCATTGAGAATGGGAGAATTTGGGGAGCTTTATGGAGGTGGAGCTTCATGCAGGCCTTGCTGGTAGGAGTCGGATCCAAATTCATTCATTCTTGCATCTCATCGGTTAAATTTATCCAGTCGTCTCACCACCATTTGTTGAGGAGACTATTCTTTCCCTCATTGAATGATCTGATCACTCTTGTCAAAGACCAATTGCCTATAGATATGTAGGCTTACTTCTGGACTCCCATTGGAAGCGTGGTTGGGAAGATGGGGAAAGGTCAGAAGGTCAATCAGGGGAGGCAGCTTGCAGCACAGTGGGTTAACTCAGTCTCAAAAATGGCCCTTGACATACAAAATAGTAATATTAATAGTTCAGGAGCTCAGGAGAGTGCCCATGGCATGACCCTGAGTATTTAAAGAAGAATACTATAAAGTTTTCATCCTAGTTTTAAAAACGGATAGACTGACTTTTAGCTTATTAAGCAAGCACGGAGTTCTCAATGATCATTATTTGTATCTTTTATGACCGTAGCTTGAAAAAATAGCTTCTCTACCTCTTTAAATATTTGCAGCAGCTAGTATGTGGTTCGATAGGGAAAAATGAGCTGTCATCATGAAAAATGAGGCCAAAAAGGTTGGGATTTCCCTTTGCTAATAAAATGCTCAGGCTTCTGGAATTTCTTTGTAGATGCCAATTTTTAGTGACTTGAGTGAAATGGGTGGAGGTTGAGGGATGGGAAATGGGGTTGAAAGATCTTTGTAACAAATCTTGGAAAATGTCACTCAAATGTGATCGAGGCCTTCACCGTTTACTTTGAGGGTGTGTGCTTAATTTGATGAAAGATTTATTCCCAATTTTATATTTCATTGTAATAGGGAAGCAGCGGACATTCCATTAAAAAAATCAAAACAGCCAGTTTAAAGTGACAGGCTCTAAGAGAGATTAAATTGATGGTATACCTTTACATAGCAGCTACTAACTATTGTCGCTTTCAGCCAAGGAAATGCATACACCCCATGAATCTTGAAGAACCAGGCATATCCTGCTCAGACAGAGATTTGAGTTTGTTGCCTATTAAGATAAGAGTTCACAGCAGGGCATGGTGGCTCACACCTGTAATCCTAGCACTTTGGGAGGCCAAGGCAGGTGGATCACCTGAGGTCAGGAGTTCGAGACCAGCCTGGCCAACATGGCGAAACCCCGTCTCTACTAAAAATACAAAAATTAGCTAGGCATGGTGGTGCATGCTTGTAATCCCAGCTACTCGGGAGGCTGAGGCAGGAGAATTGCTTGAACCCGGGGGGCAGAGGTTGCAGTGATCTGAGATCACACCACTTCACTTCAGCCTGGGTGACAGAGTGAAACTCCATCTGTAAGAAAAAAAAAAAAGATAACAGCTTTCATGAAGGTCGACAACCAACATCTCTGCCAAGGTATTTCTTTTAAGAGCTTTTAGTCATTTATAGTAAGTTTTTACAAATGCTGGAGCCTCCTTCCCTCACCACACACACACGCACATACACACAATGGGAGTATTTAAAATCCAAGTTTCTCTGTAGACATAGGAACCTTGGCCAAATCTATTTCAAGCTAAGCCTTTTTTTTTTTAACAGACATAATTTTTAAAAAATCAGTGATGACCCCACTGGGTGGAGGTAGGAGACTTTACTAAAGTTCTAGAGAGAAATTTGGTCAAATTTGTGCCATGCAACATATTTTCTAGGTCTTTTCAGCTTGTTTTAAATGGAGAACCTGCTCACTGCCTGATTTTGCCTGGTATTAGTTTGCTAGGACTGCCGTAACAAAGCGTACCACAAACCAGGTGGCTGAAACTAAAGAAATGTATTGTCTCAGAGTTCGGGAGGCTAGAAGCCCAAGATCCAGGTACTGGCAGAGTTGGTTCCTTGTGAGGGCTGCGAGGGCGAATCTGTTCCATGCTCTGACCTAGATTTGGTGGTTGGCTGGCAGTTTTTGGCTCACAGAAGCCTTGCCCCGATCTCTGCTTTCATCTTCATGTGGCATTCTCCCTCTGTGCATGTGTCTGTGCCCAGATTCCTCTTTTTCATAAAGACACCACTCATACTGGATTAGGGCTCACTATAATGACCTCATTTTAGCTTGATTACCTCTGTGAAAACCCTATCTCCAAATAAGGTTACCTTCTGAGGTTAGGGAGAGCTTTAGGACTCCAAGATATCCTGAATTTTTGGGAGGATACAAGTCAACCCATAACATAACTCCATACCCTTCCACCCTAGAACAGTTACTCCGAAGCCCTGGCATTCCCCAACTGAGCTGGCACGGTCATAGACCTTAGCTCCACTGTTCATCCTTGGGACTATTTTCAGCATCTAAGAGAGTGAGGCTGGAGCATCACAGTTTTTCAGTGGGTGCCACTGCATAATATTAACAGCAAGAGTGAACACATATGGATGGCCGACCTCCTATTACAGGAATAAGGAGCTCTCATGGATTGAATGCTCACCAGGTGCCAGGCACGGTCCCAAGCCCCTTTGCTTGCTCTTTGTCATTTAATGCTTACAAAACTCTATCCAGTAAAGACCATTGCTACAATGCAGTTGATAGAGGAAAAAATGAATGCTGAGGGCAGGTAAGTAACTTGGCCAAAATCAAACATTTGGTAAATAACAGACAGATGGTAACTCTCCTGGTTTTCCTTGATGGGAGAGCATTGTGTGCTGTCACCCATGGCACATGCTTGCTAACAAGTTCCTGGTTCCTAAATTGTGAAGCTTTAAACTGCATAAAATAGATGTTACACTGTTGCTCTAAGCTTAAATAAGACCTCTACAGTGATTTTACATCACCACAAGTTCATCCACAGTGGCAAAGCTCACCAATGTCAGCATTATTCCTCCTGTGACAGGGAAAGATTCTTTGTTTCCTGAGAGCCAAATGCATTTCAGTTCTGAAGGGAGGAAGAGCAGATGCTGCTTCTGCTCTTCCAGTGGTGCCAATAAAACATCTCTCTACATGGAGCTCCACTGTGGGCTAAATGGGTCATAGCTTTATTCTATTTACCCCAGACCATAATTCTCAGTTAAACATAATACTTTTCCAACTGGAAACCAATATGAAACCCAGGGCTTGGCCCCTAAACTTGGGGAAATAGCCTAGTCTACACAAGTAATGAGTCATTTAGACCGTTATGTCTTACGTCTTTATTCTGCATTAATTATCTGATCATTTTGAGTGAAGGCTGTTGTTGACCTACATGTTTTTTGTTTGACAAATTCTTTTATGAACTTCTCCTTGGGAGTGAAACAGAAATTGCTTCTGAATCATCCTGTGGATATTTTCAGTTGAGTTTCTACCTAAAGATCTTTGTTGTGTGGATGTAGTTATTTTCAACTGTATGGCAATACAGGGGCCAACATTGGCCAAAGGTTCAGTATGTCTATAAAGATGACGTTAGTGACTAGACTTGGCTTTCTTTTTGCTTGAGTCCCTCCCTTTTTGGCTTGAGTCTTCCCTTTTAAAACAGGAAAGTCAGTGTGTTCTGGTCAACTTGATTATTCAACGATTAGAGTAGTTGTTATTGTATTCATGAAAATGCTTTCACTTTTTGGGAAGCACTGCCTGAAAGGATTTCATTTTTATTTTCTTGGGAGGCTGAATGATCTGATGGTCTCTAGCTGGTTCCTGCCTCCTGGGCTGCCCAGTGGGCTGGTTAGCTGGAAAGTGTAGAGGTTTATAATGTAAGAATAGAACAAGGAAAAGTTTAAGGAACCACATATTCTCCTTGGATATGTTTGTTCTAAGATGTATTTCCCAATGCTGAAAATGTTTCTGTAGCAACTTTTCAGATTTAGGCTATGTTTTTGGAAGGGTTTTTGATGAGATTCAATGTGAACTCATGAGTCTTTTCATTTTGTGTCTGTGTGTGTGTGTGTGTGTGTGTGTGTCAGAGTCTTGCTCTGTCACCCAGGCTGGAGTGTGGTGGTGCGATCTCAGCTCACTACAGCCTCTGCCTCCCGGGTTCAGGTGATTCTCCTGCCTTAGCCTCCTGAGTAGCTGTGATCACAGGCGTGTGCCACCATACCCGGCTGATTTTTTTGTATTTTTAGTAGAGATGGGTTTTCGCCGTGCTGCCCAGGCCGGTCTCGAACTCCTGACCTCAGGTGATTTGCTTGCCTTGGCCTCCCAAATTGCTGGAATTACAGGTGTGAGCCACCATGCCTGGCCTGTTCATTCTTTGAAGGGTTGCTTCATAACTGAGAAGCTGCAGGGTCCTTCTGTGAGGTCCCAATGGGTATACTAATTAGGTACACGATAAGCTGTAATAATAAAATACCCTATACAGTAGCTCTAACAAGGTAGAAGTTGTTTTCTTCTGAAGCAAATGTTTAAAAATAGTCTAAGAGCCACTGGGGCAGCTCTGCTCCATAGATTAACCCAGGAACCCAAGCCCTTCTCCCGTGTCCTCTGTTACCCTCTAGAGCTGCTCTGTGCAGTGTGCTAGCCACTGGCCACATGTGGCTCTTGAGCATTTGAAATGTGCTAGTCCAAACTGAGATGTATACTGTAGGTGTAAAATACACGCTAAATTTCAAAGACATTGTACCAAAGAAAGAATGTAAAATATTGTAATAATTTTTTATAATTACACACTGATGTGCTACTATTTAGGACATAATTGGATTAAATAAATAGAGTAAAATTTATTTCACTTGTTTCTATTTACTTTTTTAATGTGGCTACTAGAAACATTAAAATAACCTAAGTCTTTGGACAGTGCTCCCCAGAGAACCAGAAAGAAGGAAAGTAAAGCAGAAACACTTTCCTTTTTTTTTTTTTTTTCTGTGACAATGTCTTTCTTAGTGTCTTCCTTTGCGGTCCAGTCTGGAGTACAGTGGTGTCATTATAGCTCACTATAGCCTCAAACTCCTGGGCTCAAGAAATCTTCTTGCACTGGCCTCCCAAATAGGACTACAGGCACATAATGCCATGCCTGGTTAATTTTCTTATTTTTTTGTATAGAGACAGTGTCTCTCTATGTTTCCCAAACTGGTTTTGAACTCCTGACCTCAAGTAATACTCCTGCCTTGGCATCCCAAAGTCCTAAGATTATGAGAGTGAGCCACCACACACATCTAGCATTTTACTTTTTAAAGAATGTGAAACTGAAGGTACACAAATCATTGCCCTCACAGGGAACTGGTTAGAGCTTGCCCCAACCTAGCTGCAAGGGAGGCGGGAAAACATTCTCTTGCTGGCAGCCTTGAAACCAGTTAAGCCTCAAGGGAAAGGGGAGAATGGATACCGGGGATGATTAACTCAGCCACAGGCAGTTTCCACAGAGAGTCTTGTTTGAGACTTGGATGATAAAGGTGTGCCAAAGTGTTCTTAAACCTTAGTGACTTTTACAGTTTTGTCTCCTTTTATGCCAGAAGTAACTATTGATGACTGCTTGCCCAGGACCCATTGTCCTATTGGTAGAAGTCTGTTGCAGCATGCTGCTGTTGGTGAAGTTAAACGCTTTTCCATGTTAGAAATGGAAACTGCTGGCTGGGTGTGGTGGCTCATGCCCACAATCCCAGCACTTTGGAAGGCCGAGGTAGGTGGATCACCTGAGGTCAGGAGTTAGAGACCAGCTTGGCCAACATGGTGAAACCCCATCTCTACTAAAAATACAAAAATTAGCCAGGCATGGTGGGATGCACCTGTAGTCCTAGCTAATCAGGAAGCTGAGGCAGGAGAATCGTTTGAACCTGTGAGGCAGAGGTTGCAGTGAGCTGAGATTGTGCCACTGCACTCCAGCCTGGCCGACAGAGTAAGACTCCATCTTAAAAATAAATAAATAAATAAAAATAAAAGAAATGGAAACTACTCTTGAGTGTTACCAGCTGGTGACATTAGGTAACTAGTTAGGCTTTTCCTTTTATGTCCTGTAATATATTGGTGACCTGATCTGATAAGGTGTGGGATGAACAAGGGTTTGTTTTTAAGTACACCATTTTACCATCATAACCTTGAGGTTCCTTTCCCAGATAGGAACTATCATGACCTGATCTCACACCTTCATTGAAAACTTTGGGAATGGTGTAAGCCTGTAAGTTTACATTATAAGCTTAGCTTTAACTTACTCTTTAAGTCAGTGTATTCAGTCAATATGTAACTTATAAAATTGTGAAATTTGAGGATTCTTAATTATATTGATTAGTTTAATCTGAACCTACATGACAGCTGACTCTCAAATTTTAGGCCTAGAATTCTGAGCAAAACTTTAGAACAAATGTAAAAGAATATTAAAAATGGTAGAATATCCACTTCCACTTCCTAGATATGTAACTTTATTAATATAACCTGTGATCTTATTCACATTTTTGGTTGCCATGTTGCCCTTTTGGTTAATATTGGGTTTATTGCTGATTCTTTTCTCCCAGTGTTGCTTGTAAAGCCTCCCCTCCCCTCCCCTTCCCTGTCCCCTCCCCTCCCCTGTCCCCTCTCCCCTCTCCCCTCCCCGTCCCTTCTCCCCTCCCCTACCCCTCCCTCTCCACCTCCCCTCCCCTCTCCA
>NC_045437.1:33734396-33773493 GCF_002776525.5 Piliocolobus tephrosceles
CTCCCCTCCCCCTCCCTCTCCCCCCTCCCCTCCCTTCCCTTTAGTTTTCTCACCTGTAAACTGAGGCTGAGGCCAGCACTTCCCTTAAAGCATCATCATGAGGATTAGGATAAAATCTGACACAAAGAAACTTCTCAATAAATGGCAGCTGCTGATGCTGGTTACCCCAGTGCCTAGCATAGTGCCTGCATTTGTAGTTCCTATAAGTGTGTGTGTGATAAATGAATGGTCTCATAACGTCCCATCTAGTTAAGGTCTTATGACTGACACACATGAAACAATTAGGGCAGTGCCAGGTTTGTGCCATTCACAGTGAACTCTGGTGTGTGACCATTCAACATCACAGGAGTTTAGAGAAGGCTTCATAGAAGGGGTGAGTTAGGGGCTGAGCTATCGTGATTGGGTAGGTTGGGATTGACAGAGGAAACCAGTACTAATGAGTAGAGGTGGGGTGAAGAGACTGTAATGGAGAAGGATATATACATGGACAAGTAACAGAAAATCAAGTTTGATGGGAGGTATGGGCCTCTCTATACCTCACTGAAAGCCTGGAATGGGTGGGGTGGGTGAAATAGAAGAATGAGGTTTCAAGTTGATTACATTTTCACTGTAGGATGATTTGGGGTTTTGAGAGACTGTAACCAGAAAAGGGGGCCAGGACTAGGGCCAGGGCGAGGCTGGCGGCTGCTTCGGGGCAAGAAGGATGGGATTTGAGTGGGTGTGGGGATGAAGAGCAAGCAGGGAGGGAGCCTAGATTCCCTGCTGATACACAAAGGAAAGTCTCTCCCTTGCGCCGCCACACCCTGTTCTGGCCGTGCCAGCCAAGTGTGAGTGCCCCTCATCTCCTGAGAAATCTGGTGTGGGCTTATTTTTGCACTTGCGTTTCATTAGGCAACTTGGTGGGAAGACACACTAGAAAACATAAAAGGTGAGAGCTCTTTGATTAAACAAGAATGTTTGGGGACAACTATTTGCCACTAAAATACACTTAGCTGTTGGGTATCATTCTAAGCAACTTAACAAGCTGTGATTTATTTATGCCTCTCATTAGAGAGGTGCCTATGTATTCCGTTTACAGATGAGAAAACTGCAACATGGTATCTTGCTACATTGGTTTCCAAAAGTGGCTGTAACAAAGTACCCTAAAGGGAGTGGCTTAAACCAGAGGAGCAACCTCAGCTCCTTCTGGGGCTGTGAGAAAGAATCAGCTGTGCCTCTCCCCAGCTTCCGGTGGTTTGCTAGCAGTTTTGGTGTTCCTTGGCTTATAGGAGCATCATCCTGATCTCTGCCTCATCTTCTTATAGCGTTTTCTCTGTGTGCATGTTTGTTTCCAAATTTCCCCTTTAATAAGGACCTTGTTTGTATGGGAGTGGGGGCCCACCTTATTCTTAACTAATTGCAGCTGCAGTCCCCCTATTTCTAAACAAGCTTACATGCTGAGACACTGGGGGTTAGGACTTCAACATAGGATTTTAGGGTAAACACAATTCAGCCATAATTCTTGTCCAAATCACAAAGGTAAAGTAGGGTGCAGAACTTGCACCTGGGAACTCCGGGTGCAGAGCCAGTGTCCTGCCACTGCCGGTGCACATGGGTGTTTGCTGTCAGGAGAACAAAATAGGATGATTCCAGCTGACCAAGTAAAGGCCTGGACTTGAATTTCAAATTCCTCATTCCAATTTCCACTGGCAGCTGACAGATGGTAATCATGGGTAAACTTTGACCAAAACATGCTTCAGTGACAGGGACGCCTAGGAGCCAGGTACAGGATTAGCTTTCAGAAGGCTTCTGGGGCTAGAGATAAGGGGGGTGGGGAGAGGGGTGGAGAATATGGAAATCAAAGCGGTCAGACTAGTTTTGAGCAGGGGTGGGGCCTGGAGAAGAGGCCCGAAATGCAAACTGGGACCTGAGACTTAAGGTAGGTATGTTTTAAAATAACAAGTATGTTTTTTGTTTTACAATAACAAAGGGTATGATTTCAAGTGCCCGCCACGACACCCGGCTAATTTTTTGTATTTTTAGTAGAGACAGGGTTTCACCATGTTACCCAGGCTAGTCTCAAACTCCTAGCCTCAAGTGATTCACCTGCCTTGGCCTCCCAAACTGCTGGGATTACAGCCTGAGCCACCACACCCAGCCAAGAGTTCAACTCTTTTCATCAACACTATGATATCATTATTCCGTTCTTACACATTTGTGAGTCATTTAGCCATAGTTTGTCAGAAAGATTCTGGACAACTTCCTCCTAGCTAGGGAAGAAATTCTCCAGAATGGTCAACCAACTGTCAAGACAGAAACAAGTCTCAATTCCAGCTTGGCTAACACAGTGAAACCCCGTCTCTATTAAAAATATGAAAAATTAGGCTGGTGTGGTATGCACTTGTATTCCCATCTATTCAGGAGGTTGAAGCAAGAGAATCACTTGAACCTGGGAGGCGGAGGTTGCAGTGAGCTGAGATCACGGCCCTCACTCCAGCCTGGGTGATCAAGCAAGACCCTGTCTCGGGTGGGGGACAAGTAAGCGGGGGAAGAAACAGGTCTCATTTAATCAGGTTAAAAGCAGTGAATGTTCAGTATCCCAGGCTCTGTTACCTCAATCAAGCCCGTTATGGGCCCCGTTCACATTAACATCTCATTTCACTACTACAAACCTGTGCTTTATAAACAATGCTCGGGTTGGCCACTGTTATAATTTTGGACCCACTGAAGGAAAGCTATGGCAAGTAAATAGTCTTTTTTTTTTTTTTTTTTTTTTAAGACAGAGTTTTGCTTTTGTTGCCAGGCTGGAGTATCATAGCGTGATCTCGGCCCACCACGACCTCTACCTCCCAGGTTCAAGCGATTCTCCTGCCTCAGCCTCCCAAGTAGCTGGGATTACAGGCATGTGCCACCATACCTGGCTAATTTTGTATTTTTAGTAGAAATGGGGTTTCTCCGTGTTGGTCAGGCTGGCCTCGAACTCCTGACTTCAGATGATCCTCCTGTCTTAGCCTCCTAAAGTGCTAGGATTACAGATGTGAGCCACCATGCCTGGCCGTAAATAATCTTTAAAAAGGAATTTATTGTAGTATTATTTATATTAATGAAAAACGAAGAATAACCCAGATGTTGGGAGTAGACAAATTGTTATATCCACAGAGAGGAAAGTTTTAGAGTCATTAAAGATGTTAAGCTTAAAACTATGCAGCAACTGGGAAAATGCATATGATAAAATAAGTGGAGAGAAACTCAAGTTACACAATTGTACATTACATTGTAATTACAACACATAAAAAAAGCATATGGTATACATCAACACCTCTTCTTAGAAATACTAGGGAAACAAAGATGGGCATAAATATTTAGCTTTAAGGATATTTAGCATGGTGATAAAGACATAAAAATTAGAAACCACTTAAGTAAAAAATTTGTTGAGTATATTTTGGACATATATTCCACAACCATTTAAAATGTTGCAGAAATTCACTAAAGAAAGCTATTTTATGTATTATTACTAAGAGACAAAAGCAAGTTCTAAACATGCTTGTGATGCTTAAATGCTTTAAATGTGTTTCTATTTCTTAAAAAACAACATGGAAGATATCAACAAGGGTGAGAAATCTCCAAAGACAGATCCAAGTTTTGTGGAGCTTGAGGTTTATATAAAAATCTATGGGAGTCCTTCTTTAAAAACATCTTACTTTCGCAAATTTTACAGTAAAAGAAAGTATGTACTATGTGAGCATATTAGTAGACCTTGCAAGGGGCCCTGAGGTTTAAGCTTTAGTTGCTTTATGGGAAATTTTCTCCTGGGGCTTAGGTCTGCATTTTGGGGGCACCCAGCACACTGCTTCAGATTCTAGCAGTGACCTTCTAGGCACTCAGCTGATAAAGATACAAGCCTCCTAAACAAGCTCCTTTAATGGAGTGGTTCTTTTATTTACCTCAATTGAGTACATCCATCTTTGTTGTAGTTCAGTCTTCTCAAGTGTGATGCCTGGACCATCAGTATCAGCATATGTGAGGAATTGTTAGAAATGTACATTCTGGGGCTCCACCCCAGAGCTATCTAATTGGAAATTCTGGAAGTGGGGCCCAGTGATCTGTGTTTCAAAAGCACCTTCCCACCTTAGATGATTCTGATGCAAATTGAAGCCTGAGGTCGAATCCAGCTCAGTCATTGCCAGCCCCCATCAGGATACCAGGAAAGCTTCTTAAACTACTGGTTACTAGCTTCTGCATCCAGAGGCTCTGTGTCCAATGAGAGGGAATGTTAACTCACCATGGCAAGCAAGTAATTTACAGATTATGGCACTTTGAATAGAAAGAGGTTTAAATGGGTGACTGTAGAGATGAACATTTCCATTCCAGTACTTTGTCCTATTTGTCTTTACTAAACTCCAGATAGTGAGTATCCATAATTACTTGACTGAATCGCTGGATAATGTTTTCTGCACAGGTCCACAACTACTAACACTAAGACTTAGTTTGGTTGATTAGTTAACCTCAAATTCTGTATACCCCACTTGACCATCTCTAAACCCGCTGACGTTCTGTTTCCTTATCAGCAGAATAGAAATTTTAGAAGAGTACATCCCTCTTAGGGATATTCTGAGGATTAAATAAGATAGAAATGCAAAAGATATTATTCACTTCCCCTTTTCCAGACACCCTCTAATTCTATTCCTAGTTATATACTCCTATCAAATCTTTTTAAAAAATCATTATTTCTTCCATTTCTGCGTTCGATAAGCAGAATCTCATGAAAGTTTGGATGATGAAGAAATTGTTATCTTTATCTCCTTATAGGATGACTTCAGTTTTCTTGCCACACATACATTCCATGGGAAGTTGGAAAAGAAAATACTCTTCCTGTGAGGATGGGACAAAGGTGTTAGCTTTGTGCGATCCACTCTTGTAGTCACTAGCTACATGTCTGTCTAGCATGTGAAACGTGGGCAGAGCTGGTAAGGAACTGAATTTTTACTTATTTCTTTCTTTTAGAAACAGGGTCTCCCTATGTTGTCCAGGCTGGACTCGAACTCCTGGGCCCAAGCAGTGCTCCTACCTCACCTCCTGAGTAGCTTTGGACTATAGACACATGCCACCATACCTGGCTAATTTTATTTATTTTCATAAATTTAAATTTAAAAACAGATACTCAATGCAAATATTGGAAAATGCTTAAGTTTGGAACAACTTGGGTATGTGAATGTGTTTTTTCAACTCTAAGTCTCCTGAAATCTAAACAGATGTCAGGTATTTCCAATAAAAATATAGCATAGGAATTGAGATGTACAGTAGTTTGCAGAATTTTTAAAACCTAGTATGAAAAAAAGTAAAATGTCCCACTAACAGTTTTCATGTTGATCTCATGCTGAAATGATCATATTTTGCCTATCTTGTTATTTAAAAAATATGTTATTTAAATTAACTTCACCAGTTTATTTGTACTTTATAAAATGAGGCTATCAGGAAATATAACATGTGGTATTATATTATATATCTCTTGGATAGCACTATGTTAGATCCTAAAAGAAAACTGAAGTGGAATGATACTGGTCACATACTGCTCGCTTAATGAACACAAACAGATATGAGCCCTTATACCTGGGAGCTACCAACCCGCCTGCATTTGCCTTTGTGGACAGATGTGTAACTACTTTCCTTTTTTCTTTTTCTTTTTTTGAGACAGGGTTTTGCTCTTGTTGCCCAGGCTGGAATGCAATGGTGCGATCTCAGCTCACTGCAACCACTGCCTCCTGGGTTCCAATGATTCTCCTGCCTCAGCCTCCTGAGTAGCTGGGATTATAGGCATGCGCCACCACATCCAGCTAATTTTGTATTTTTAGTAGAGATGGGATTTCTCCATGTTGGTCAGGCTGGTCTCGAACTCCTGACCTCAGGTGATCTCACCTTGGCCTCCCAAAGTGCTGGGATTACAGGCATGAGCCATCACGCCCAGCCCACTTTGCATTTTTCTTTAGATTTATGCAAACATCCCCTGTATGTGCTCTCTGTCCTCTGAAGCTGCTGATTTAACATCACTAATTTTCTATATGGAGCATCTCAATGAAATGCATTTTTAAATGCTGTGATTTTGGCCTTTCTGTATTTTTTTTCTGTGAAGGTTTTCCTGGCATAGGAATGTAATTGTTCTGCCCTAGTGTTTTTCTCTGTCCATAGAAGGGAGTTACCATTCTTGGAACTCAGATTTATAACCACTTCCTTATTTTTGTAATGCCTCCTAATATCCTTTTTAAAAGGGACTTAACCTTCATATAATTCAGTTTTCCTTAATCATCCACTTTAGCAGCCTTGGCTTTGTATGACTCATGGAATATGTATATCATTTTATTTTTTAAAGTTAGTCATTAAACTGAGCACCATGAAGATTTCTTAAAAGGTAAATATAAATAGAATGTCACTTAAGGATTATTTTCTGCTTTTATATGGTTTTTCCCATATGTTGAGGGTTCTTGCTCAAAATATCTCAGACTGATTAATGGATTTTAGGTTGCTGTTTATGACACTCATGTTGACATTTGAAAATGATACTCGAACCCTGGAGTTCTGGACTTCATAGAAGAAATGTTTTATTTCGGAACTTGATTATATTGATGTTGGGCCTATTGTGTGATTATACTATATCACGGGAGATTGCAGCCTTTTTATTCCTGATCTGTATAGTTTATTCTTTGTTGCTGCCTCTTATTATTGCAAGAGGGGTTTTCTCTGCTTGAAACACCAAGTTATCTGGGCCATCTTAAGGGCACAGAAATAATACTTGTGCCCTTTTTGTATGTGCCTCATGGGATTCCTTGGCCTTGAACTTTGTCTGATGGATGACATTTAATGAAAAATAGCCCTTTTCTACTCCAGAGAAGTTTTTCATCTTCCTTAACAAGAGGAGTAACTGAGTCAGGACCATCAAAACTTGCAGCTCTTGCTCTACCCCGCATCAACTGTAGCATATTGAGAGATGATAAATATGTAAAACACGAAGCCAGAGAGGCAAAGAGGTCAGCCCAACATTTTACTGTTGCTTTCAGATAGCATCAAAACTTGGCACATGATGTTGTGCACAGAACCGCAGGCTATATTTACTCATCTTGATTCTGCCAATGACTCGTGTGTGACTCCTGCAGGTCAGTTGGCCTTCTTGGGTTTCCACATGAGTAAAATAAGATGCTCACGGCCGGACACGGTGGCTCACGCCTGTCATCCCAGCACTTTGGGAGGCTGAGGCAGGTGGATCACCTGAGGTCAGGAGTTCGAGACCAACTTGGCCAACATGGTAACACTCTGTCACTACTAAAAATACAAAAGTTAGCCCAACATGGTGGCAGGTGCCTGTAGTTCCAGCTATTCAGGAGGCAGAGGCAGGAGAATCGCTTGAACCCGGGAGGTGCGAGGTTGCAGTGAGCCGAGATCATGCCACTGTACTCCAGCCTGGCAACAGAGCGAGACTCTGTCTCAAAAAAAAAAGAAAAAAAAAGCTCTCAAAAGTCTCATTAAGCTTTAAAATTCTGTATTTCCTGTTCAGGTCTCTTTCCAACTCCCTCTGCTCCTTATCCGTCTTTGTGTCCACTGATAATTGCTTCTGTAGGAGAGTACAAAAGCCATTCATTTATTTTTACTGGAGTTGTGCAAATCCCACAGGCATCTGGGGGAAAAAAACTACACATCTTAATTGAAGTGTATTCCAGTCTCCCCCAGTACCTCGTCAAAATTTATCATCATCTACTTGTCTATGACATTTCTTGTAATCTCTACGAATTGAGAACAAACAAGGGGGAAAGAATCTGGTCCTACTGTAAGTTATGATTATAATAACCTTTCCTTGAAATAGGCAGTTATTTTTTCACATTTCCTTAAGCACATGGCAGAGCTGTAGACAGGAAATCCTCAAGCCTCTGACCATCTCTCCAAGGGGAAAATCAAAGCTTTGCAAAAATGGCAGAAGAAGAAAGAGAGGGACATTGATACAGGGGCGGGAAAAGAGAAAGAAAGGAAGGAAGTGAAAGACTATGTCTTTATATGTCTATTGTATTTATGAGTTTGTTTTGTTTCTAAAGTGGAGTAAGGAAAGGTTATTATGTCAAGAAACTAGATAGTATAAAAGCTAAGCTACTCCTGGGTGTTATCTAAATATAAAGATATACTTTAATATACTCTTTAGAACCACATTTGAAATAATAAAACCGAAGTATAAGGGAACTTTTTGTTTTTTCTGAGACCGAGTTTCGCTCTTGTCACTCAGGCTGGAGTGCAATGGTGTGATCTCGGCTCACTGCAACCTCTGCCTCCTGGATTCAAGCAATTCTTCTGCCTCAGCCTCCCAAGTAGCTGGGACTACAGGCATGCGCCGCCACGCCCGGCTAATTTTGTATTTTTAGTAGAGTTGGGGCTTCTCCACATTGTTCAGACTGGTCTCAAACTCCCGACCACAGGCGATCCGCCCGCCCTGGCCTCACAAAATGCTGGGATTACAGGCGTGAGCCACCGTGCCTGGCAAAAGGAACATATTTTTAAGAAGTCTGCAGAGTTCTGACAGTATAATCATGTCAACAATTAAGTAATTGTCAACTAATTAGCCTGCATCTTTCGTGAAAACAACAAAAAAACTTTTTTAGCTTCAATGTATTTAAAACATATTCCGTAGGTTGTGGGTATCTTTGCATTTATATATTTGGATATTTTGCCAAGTTACAACAGTGAAAATAAAATGTCAGTAGTTAAAAAACCATGACAAAATTTAAAACCACTGGGGTAATTGATTATAAAAGATCATTATGCCACAGATAAAATAAGTTGCCTGAGAGCCTGCCTAGAGCCATTACTTAAAACATTGCCAATCTAATAATTACAGAACTGGTCAGGCATGGTGGCTGATGCCTGTAATCCCATATCTTTGGGAGGCTAAAGTGGTAGGATTGCTTGAGGCCAGGAGTTTGAAACCAGTCTGGGCAACATAGCAAGACCCTATCTCTATAAAAACTTTAGAAGATAACTGGGCATGGTGGTACATGCCTATAGTGCTAGTTAGGTGGGAGGAATGCTTCAGCCCAGGAATTTGAGGTTACAGTAAGCTATGATCATGCTTCTGCTCTCCAGCCTGGGCAATAAAGTGAAACCCTATCTCAAAAAAAAAAAAAAAAAAAAAAGCCAAAAAAAATTCATTCAGGAATTCAGTTTCTAATGCCAGGCTTATTATGCCTGTATTCCCAGCACTTTGGGAGGTCGAGGTGGGCAGATCACCTGAGGTCAGGAGTTTGAGAACAGCCTGGCCAACATGGCGAAACTCCATCTCTACTAAAAATATAAAAATTAGCCAGGCTTGGTGGCATGTGCCTGTAGTCCCAGCTACTTGGGAGGCGGAGGCAGGAGAATTGCTTGAACCTGGGTGATGGAGGTTGCACTGAGCTGAGATCGTGCCACTGTACTCCAGCCTGGGCCACAGAGCAAGACTCTTGCCTCCAATTAAAAAAAAAAAAAAATCAGTTTCTAAAGTAAACTTTCAAAAGTCTATAGCTACTTTGTGTCAATTCTGCACAAGATGGTTTTCCTAGTATTGGAAGTTTGGAGGATTTCCCCCTCTCTTTTGACATTTGGACAAAAACAAATCTTCATTCATATAACCTCAGACAGTTCTTACCCCCACTGCACATTAACATTACCTGGGGAGCTTACAAACAAAAGTTATTCCTGTTCTTCACCCGACTCCCATACAGCTGAATATGATTTTCTGGAGAGGAGCTGGGTTGGGTATTACTTAGGCTCCTTGGGAGATTTTCCTAAGCAGAAAATGTTTAGAAGCACTGCTCTAGGATAAAAAGCAATCATCTAGGAGGGAAACTGTGTAGGTATTTTGTTTTGATCTCAGAGGCATAAGAATGAATTCACCACTCCTCATTCCCCCAGAGAGAATGTGTGGAAAAACCTTGTTTTCAAACAATCCCGAAGAAAAGCAAATGTGATTTAAGGCCTAATTGTTTCCAAGTGGCCTTTTGCATTTCCTTTGTTCTGCACTCTGAGTTGTGCATGGAAATAGCTTTGGTCTTAGTCCATGAACATGGAATTTGACCTTGGTAAGGAAATACATCCTCCGCTTTCCTCACTAACCAATTGTATTCATTTGTTAGGGCTGCTATAATAAAGTGCCACAGATGGTGGCTTAGAACAACTGAAGTACACCTTCTTGGGTCTGGAGGTGAGAAGTCTGTGTAGCAGGGCCATCCTCCCTCTGAAAGCCTCTGTAAGGAAGAGTCCTCCCTTGCTTGTTCCTAGCTTCTGGTTTTGCAGCAGTTGTTGGAATTCTTTGGCTTGTAGGTGCATTATTCTAGCCCTCTGTCTTCGTACGGTCATCTTCTGCCTCTATATGTATCTGTCTTGGTGTCTAAATGTACCCCTTTATGAGGACAGTAATTTCTTATAGTGAGATTGGCTTGTTCCCTTCCTATGGCATAGGCTCTGTCAGATATTACCTCAGTATGTGAAAGAACTCGCATGCCTCTTGCTTCTCAAGGATGGATTGGACTGACTCCAGGGCCCTTAGCCTCAGGCATTTGCTGAGGGGCCACTAAGTGGGTGGAAGATTAGATTTTAGTGTTTCCAAACTTTATTGATGATGAGAATCACATAAAGTGCATGTTAAGAACAGGGATTCCCAGGTCCTCTCCCTGAAGATTCTGGTTCAGTAGGTCTGGGTGGAACCTAGGGAGCTGCATTTCAGTGAGGGTCTCCCCGCACCATCCCTCCACCACCCAACTCATGCAGGTGACTCTTATCAATAAGCAAGCTTCAGAAACATTGGACTAAATGACTTCTGCTCAGCATGCCAAGATTGTGAAATTCTGACATGTGTTCTTCCAGCAGAAGAGATTTCTAGTAGACTATTTAATATCTCTCCTATCCTTTCTTAGTAAAAGAACCTTATCTTTTATTTGGGATGCAGTGAACTCAGTTAAAAGAGTTTCCTAGCCTTCTTTGAACTACTTTTTACTGACCAGGTTTGACCTAGTCAAAGAGAAGTGATGGGGGTTGCTATGGACTGAATATTTGTGTCCCCCCAAAATTACTCTATTGAAATCCTAACGCCCCAGGTGATTGGTATTTAGAGATGAGGCCTTTGGGAAGTGATTAGGTCATAGGGATGGAACCCTCATGGATGAGATTATTGCCCTTATTTAAAAAGGCCCCAGAGAGCTACTTCATCCCTTCTGCCATGTGAGGACACAGCAAGAAGACAGCTGTCTATGAACCAGGAATCTTGCTTTTACCAGACAGCAACTCTGATGTGATCTTGGACTTCCCAGCCTCCAGAAGTATGAGAAAAAATGTCTGTTGTTTAAGCCACCCAGTCGGCAGTATTCTGTTACAGCAGCCTGAACTGAGGTAAAACAGGCAGAAGGCCTTGTCAAAGGATCCTCGTACGCTGCTGAAAGGTATACCACCTTTTTCCTTTATTCTGTTTTCTTTCCTTTTATTCCATCTGAGATGAGGAACTGTTGGTTAGCATGCTTGCTGCCATCTTGAACCTTGGGGTGATCTTGTTAAGTCAATGGAACCTAAAGACTGAGGGAGCCCAAATTTCAAATTTCCTTAGGGCTATCATGCCAGCTCGCTGGGCTGACTCCTCTAAGCCTCTCTTTATATGTATAGGCTTCTCTCTAGTTAAAACCACTTTATTTGGGGTTTCCTTTTATATACAGTAGAACTCAATCTTTATTGCTATATCCCCAAATTTGGAACTTTATGAGTTTCCTTTAATCTGTAAACATCACTAATCAAATCACCTAAATTCTGTCTTCAAGGTACACTTCCTGAGCCTAAAACTTACCTTTCTTTCCTTAAGAGGAAAAGGAACAATTTGGAGTTTATATTTAAGAACTCTCTGAGTTCCAAGATGATTGGAACATGTCTCAATGGGAGGAACAGATCAAGTCACATTGTACCCTTAGTGTCTCACGGTGACAATGAAAGGGAGCTTTCAGTTGATACGTGCATGAAGGAAGGAAGGAGTGCTGGGTGAGAAGTAGCATAGGACTAGAGGAAAGCAAGAGAGTGCTTGCTTTTTGTTATACTTTCCTACTTTTCAAGTCTGTTTATTGAGGGAGTTCAGTTGTAATGATGTGTTGAAAGTGCTTTCTAAATGATAAAATGCCTTATGTATGTTATTTACTGAGCACTGAGTCATATATAGGATGTTGTTTCAGATACATTATGACAATTTTTCCAAGTGACAACTGCTAGGTATTAACAGGTGTCATAAGCAAGAAAACGAGTTTGGGAAATGTCATGTTCAGCAAAATAGGTCTCTTTATTGCAGGACTTCTCAGTGCCTTTAAAGTATTAATCTACATTGTGAGTATCAAAGAAAAAGGAAGATTGTGGGGGAGGGGATATGCCATGTGGTAATAGTTTTTAATATAAAAACATATATGTGTCTTGAAGAACAGAGCAACCTTGGAGAAAGGCAGCATTAGGAAAAATTATCTAAAGATGTAAGAATACCTATTTAGTACGTACTAGATGCAAGGTTCCAGAGCATACATAAAATGAGAGACATTGTCCTTGCCTTCTGAAAACAAACACTTTTTATTGGGGGTGGGGGTGGGATGCAAAACATTTACTTGTGGAAGATAATATTTAGGATAGAATCTAAGTGCCACTTGTACCCAACATTGTACCCAATAGGTAACTTTTCAACCCTCATTCAGTCCCTGTCTTCTGAGAACTTATGATGTAGGGCTGGTGAGGATGGTGAGTAAGGATGAGGTCAAGGATTACATGGAGTGGAACTGGAGAGCAGACAGTGGTGCAGAGGTTCAAAGAAGACAATTGTCGCATCCAAGAGAGGGATTACGGAGGGGAAGGAGAGACTCACTAAAGGGAGGATCTCACAAGATAGGCAGAGTTTAAAGAGAGATGAGATTGAGGTCATTTTGTGGGCTGAAGTGATCCTCCTAGTTCAACCTCCTGAGTAGCTGATTTTGAACTTCTGGACTCAACAGTACTTTGTAATACTGAAGTTATTTAAAAAAAACAAAAAAACAAAAAAACAAAAAAAAACCCAAAACTTAAAAAGGAAGACCCTTATCCCTCACTGAGGATCTGTTTCTTTTTTTAAAAAATTTTAAACATTGTTTTATAAAGATAGTGTCTCACTGTGTTACTCAGGCTGGTCTTGAACTCTTGGTCTCAATTGACCTTCCTTCCTTTGACTCCCAAAGTATTGGGATTATAGGCATGAGCCACCATACTCGGCCGAGGAGCTCTTTAATGGGAAATTTTTAGATAGCTTCATCTTCTATAGATATAATTGCCTGAGACAGCCCTACTATCCTGGTCTTTATTGCTGTATTTGAATTTCTTTTTCTTTTTCTTTTTTTTTTTTTTTTGAGACAGAGTCTCACTCTGTCACCCAGGCTGGAGTGCAGTGGTACAATCTTGGCTTATCGCAACCTCCACCTCCCGGTTTCAAGCAATTCTCCTGCCTCAGCCTCTGAGTAGCTGGGATTACAGGCATGCGCCACCACACCTGGCTAATTTTGTATTTTTAGTGGAGACAGGGTTTCACCATATTGGCCAGGCTGGTCTCAAACTCCTGACCTCATGATCTGCCTGCCTCGGCCTCCCAAAGTGCTGGGATTACAGGCATGAGCCACCTCTTCCGGCCTTTGAATTTATTTTCTTTTGAGAAATAGGTATAGTTCTACTGTTCTACATGAAGAATGAGTTTACATTCTTCACATACATTTCTAAGTGTCTACTTATAATAGCTCTGTTACCATATTTCTAATTTTTTTCTGTTCATTAATGTCATTTTAGACTTCTGTTTGATGATTTCTGTTCCTCAACTCATTGTTCTCAGAATAGCCTTTGAAAGTCAAATTAAACACAGATGTGAGTGCAAAATAACTTCAGATTTTTAGAAAAGAAACCACATAAAGGTGGCATTGGGTTATCTGGGACGGGGATACAGAGGGAAGCAAAACTAAGTGTATGTGCCTTCTAGTGAGCATTCCAGCAGAGAAGCCAGATTGATTTTCTATTTGATTTTGCTGAGTGGTTTCACTCCTTGCTCGAGTCAGTGTCATATGATCTTGATCATTTGTCAACATAAATAAGAAATCTAAGTGCAGTTATTGGACAGGAAAGGAAGCAAGAACTCTTCAGCGTTAAAATCCAATGGCATATAATAATAACTAACCCCGTTCTATGGAATAAAATATCAGCAGGAATGTTTAACATGAAACATACTGTTTCCCAATACCTTTGTTGCATTGTCAAAAAGTTTTAGCCCCAGGATTCTGTTTTTTATGTACTGTTTCTGTCCACCTCTCTGATCAGGAACTTGTTGGTTTGCTGATTCTATTAAGATTAGAATTGCAGTAGCCCAAACTTGAAAACAGCTATGCTGGAAGGATCAATGACTCTAGCCATCAAAGAAAGGGTGGACAGGGGAAGGGAACCTCACTTGCAGTTCCTCTGTCTACTTGCCCACCTCAGCTTCAGGGCCTTTCGATACTGGTGGGCTAGAGGAGGTCCAAATGCTGGTGGGATCTCACCCTCACCTGGTGTCCAGGTGCTTGACACCATCCCAAGAAGGAAATCGTGAGTCAGAAACTTGTAGAAGTATGGAGATTTATTGCAAAGGGAAAAGTACACCCTCAAGGAGCAAGGGGAGTGCGGGCATTACTCAAGAGAGTCATGCATGTGAGGGGGTTTGGGGCTGCTACCTTTGTGGGCTTCATTCACCAAGGTGGGAAATATTCATGAAAATTCCTGGAAGGTGGTGGAGATTTCTTGGAACCGTGGTGTCACTGCTTTTATTCCAAATATGGGTGTTCCTGAAACTATCATGGCACTGGTGGGGGTTGATTGAGTATGCTAATGAGTGCATAATGAGGTTCTAAGAGGAACCTAGGTCAGATCCAGTGTCATTTTGGGTCCAGTTGGTCTTAGCCAGCATGGTCCATGACCCAATATTTCAGGGTCTTATCAGTCCTTAGCTTCTGCAGGTAATTTCAACAGTTTGTTTTGCTAGTCATGTGAAACTGCTGCCTGGAAAACTGCTGGAATTTTCTATTCTCCTGAACCACCCTGTGTTATTCCTGTCTCGCTTTGACTTGGTGTTCCTTGCCCCAAAAGGCTCTTTGCCTGGTCTCTGCACAGTTTGCCACTAAAAAGTCTTTCCCTGACACCTCCCACCCCTCGAGTAAAATCACACATTCTTCTCGCTTCCTGTTCTTTCATTTTAACTTTTTAAATACTTCTCACCCTTCACATGTTACCTGTTTGTTCATGATGTGTTTGTTCATGTTGTATTTGTTTGTGAACTGTCTTCTCTCTAAAGCAGTATCCTGTGAGGACTTAGGCTTTGGGGGTTTCGCTGCTCTCCAGCCTGGCACATAAGAGGTGGTCGGTAAATCTGTTGAATGAATGAATGAATCACAGTTACCTCAGTTATAAAGATGTAATCATCAGTCTTCCCAAAATTCTTATAATACTGGACACTTTAAAGGAAATGAGGCTTTTTTTTAAAATAGAAAAAGCATTTCCTGGCAGGAATTTATGTATTCGTATGCAATATGGGGGTAGTTACAGTACAGTGCAAGAAAAACAACCATATTTCCTGTCCTGTAGGAATTTGAAATCTGTAAAGAACTCTAACCTTGGAAAAGCCTGATAACATACATGTAGAATTATCTGTGGCAAAAGACAAGGCAAAGAGGCAAATATTCTGTATTATAAAAAATGTACGGTTTCAAAGGACAAGTATAGGTGGATTTACATGCCCACATCTTTTGAGGTGAGTGGAAATTCGTACATGATAATCCAGGTGAGGCTGAGGCTCCCTGGCTGTGACAGTTCCCTTGGGGCTATTCCCCTGTACCTCCTGGGTCAGCTGATCTGCCTCTATCCAGGAAAGACACTGGGGAAAGTCAGGAGTGGTCAGTAGCTTTTGTCATTTGGATAGCTAATTACAAGTTTTGGGTTAATTTTTTAATTTTTTAATTTTTATTTTTTGAGACAGAGTCTCACTTTTGTTGCCCAGGCTGGAGTGCAATGGTGCGATCTCGGCTCACTGCAACATCCACCTCCTGGGTTCAAGTGATTCTCCTGCCATGGCCTCCCAAGTAGCTGAGACTACAGGTGTGTGCCACCATGCCTGGCTAATTTTTGTATTTTTAGTAGAGACAGGGTTTCGCCATGTTGGTCAGGCGAAATGAACTCGTGACCTCAAGTGATTCACCCATCTCGGCCTCCCAAAGTATTGGGATTACAGATGTGAGCCACTGTGCCTGGCCAAGTTTTGGGTTAATTTCTTAAAGTATCTTCTCTTGCACCTTTCTTACCTTTTCACTCCTTTCTCCTGCTTTCTAGGTCTTTCTTCTTTGAGAGGAAAGGGAGAGACCCTGGTTAGGCCAGAAATCCATGGAGAGGAGTTTTCTTCCTCTCCCTCCTTCCACTGTGGTTGGTAGGTTTTCGAGGTTCTAGTGGAGATTGATGGAGGATCCTGCAGGCTGCCGCCTCATCCCCCTCACAATATATTTTTTGTAATAGGTGAAATGCTTCTTCTTTATAGTCAGGAGAAATGTTCTCTCACTCCCGGTGGCCAGTATATAAATCTTAACTTGTATATTTATATATTCAGCATTATGTATGTGTATGTGTGCATGCATGCGTGTGTGTGTGTGTGTGTGTGTGTGTGTGTGTGTGTGTGTAATGGCTTTTAGTTGTGCATTTAGGAAAACACATGCATTTCTTTCATTTATGACTTATGCAGTGACTAATTGTGGTTCATTTTCAGACAATTTTAAAGAGTTACCACAAAAAAGTATTTGAATTGTTGGCAAGCTGAAGTTAATCATAGTAAGAATGAAGACTTTGAAAAGCACACTTAACTTCTTTCCTCATTTAACCAGAACTGAACAGCTTACAAGTAAAAATCATGGGTTTTGGTATATAGAAACAAGCTTAGAAACTATGGATGTAATTTTAATACAACGCAGTTTTATGAGGTGGAATGTCTTAGTTGTTTGACCCTAACCGACTTCATTAACTTGCCCATTTTTGGGGAAAGAAAAATCCTTGTGTCATGCAGTGATTCAAGAGCTTAAGGACAGCAAGAAAGCAGGGGTAAGGATGGTTTCAAGGTATGATGTGTAGTCCCTAAGCAAGGCCTCCTTAAGGACATGAATTCTGACTACTGCAGCTGAAGAAGACAGCTGTGGGAAGAGAGTACAAAGCCCAGTCACCCCACCCATGCCTGTCTGTTGCTGGCTGAGGGTTGGCTCTGTGTCTTTTGCTCCACATCCCCTGTGAATGTGGGGGCAAAGAACTCTGCTGAAGTTGTCGGTCTTTTGTCAGAAGAAGGCTTTAAGTACTGGCATTCTTTCCTCATAAGCACAAATCCGGCTCCTGTTTCTCAGGGAGGGCAGTGAACTTGCTCTACATTGCTGATGGGTAATGAGGTTGTTCCCAAGCCTGTCACCACCACATCCTTCCAACCCTGCTCTTAAGCTTCTTTTTCAGAGGGAAGCAGAATGTAAACTCAGTAGGACATCCTAAAGGACAGAAGCAAGGCAAGGAGAGGATGGGGAAAAGCTCATTCTACTCTGACCACAATCACTGTCACTGGCTGCAGGGTGTGGAAAATGGAAAGGCACAGTATATCACCATTTCCTCAGGACGGAATGCTGGCCAGCGCCCAGTGGGAACTGCAGCTAGCAAATTAGTGAATTGTGGCTGCCCATTATTTAAGAGAGAACACGTGGTAACCACCTTCAATAAATAAATGCAGATGAATTTGGTCATTTACAACTCTTGTGTTTTCTTGTGGTAACACAGTTGTCCAACTGACCAGGCATGAATGTTAATTACACACCATAAGGTATGTGGTTAGTGGTTCTCGACGTTTTTAAACACGAGAAACCTGTTCTAACATACACAGAGTTCACAGATCTTTAACTTTTAGCTGTTCTGTTATCTATTGGTTGAGAAGACACATGATGATGAGAGCAAAATGTATTAAGTGAATTTGAATTACAATTATCATGGAACTTACTATATTTGAAAGCTGTGTGTATGTAACATATAACACACAACGGTGCTCGGGGATTCAGGGTTTTTTCTCATCCCCACCAAACTGAGGACCCTCCTCTGTCCTCCCCCGTTCTCAGTTCAGGGCCAAAGCCCCCACGTTGGGATCTACTGGAAGATTCAAAAAATTGTAAATTGTGGGTCAGGCAGAGAGGGGATCAGATTTTAACTCTACCACATCCTGTATGATCTTGGGTAAGTTACTAAACCTTGCTGTGCCCCAGCTTCCTCATTTTTCAAATGGAGATTAGTCCCTATGAGGACTTAACCTCATAGGGGTTTTGGAGGAATTGAAGTTTTATTGTACCATGAATAGTGTCTGTGCAGGAAAGGTGGCACTTAATTTTTTTCCGCCACTTCTTGCCTACTCTCCTTACCTCCAGGACAGATTCAAGACCAGTAATGCACAAAATGAAAATCAGTAAGTTAATTCTTTCTGCCTCTGAGCATTCATTTAGCTGGTACTGTATGTTCTAGTTAGTAGGGCTGTTTGACAAATGACTACTGCCTTTAGTGGGATAAAACAAACCTTTATTATACTCACCAATTCTCTGGACAGGGTACAACAGGGCCAGTTCAGTCTCTGATCCGTGATGTGGAATTTCAGCTGGGGAGACTGAAAGGCTTGGGGCTGGAATTACCCGGTGGCTCATTCCCTCGGCATCTGACGGTTAATGCTGGCTGTCACCTTAGACCTTAACTGAGGCTTTTGGCCAGAACGCTGGTGCCCCGTTGGCCCTGGCTTTCTCACAGCATGGTAGCTAGGTTCCAAAAGCAAGCATCCTGAGAGAGCTAGACGGAAACCTCATCCATTCCCTGTCATGGCCTAGCCTTGGAAATCATACAGCATCGCTTCTGCCACATCCATTGAGATTGTCACAACATCTCGCTCATATTCAAAGGGAGGAGAGGTAGATTATGCCTCTTGATGCAAGGTGGTTCTGGAAGAGTATATGGGAACAGAAATCTTACCGCACCCTTTGTGGAAAATCTCTGCCACAGTATGTGAGCAGTTCGTAAATCTATAGAAAGGGACTCCTAGAATGTCCTTGCACTGTTCTTCCCTGAATTACCGTGGTTGCACGCTGGACCAAAAGCTAAGACCTTAACACAAAGACCTGAAATATAGTATCTGAACTCTGTCCCGGGGCAGGTGTCACCTTCTAGCTTTGAACTGGAGCCTGGGTTTTCATGTAAAAGCCAGGCTGAAATGTCTTGTCAATGGCATGTCAGTAACTGAACTCTGAGCTATATGCTAGGTGGTAATATCAAGGTGTAAGACATACCAGTGAAGCCAGGGACTGACTGACTTTCTAATTCAAAGATATTTTTTTTGTGGCAACTCTTTAAAATAAACAGTCTTAAGATTAGTTGTGACCTGATTTTATTTCTGGACAAGAGCCATATTACCTTGTACCCTACTTTGTCTCCATTACTAAAAGTTCACCAATTATATTGTCTTCCTAAGATTAAAAAAAAAAAAATTTAAATAATTATAGAAAAAGTTGTAGTGTTTGGAAAGCTACCTTAGAAGGAGGAGAATTGGCTTCTAGTTAGGAAGAAAAGTTCTTCCTTAAGATATTATGACAGTTATTTTCCCCAGTAAATATTTATTTCTTCTCAGAGCTTATTTGCAAGTGAGATATACTTAAAACTAAACAAACGATTAGTTCACAAAGTATTAAACCAAAAAGAAGTTTTGTAGAAAAAGAAAGGGCACATCATTTTTAAAATGTATGTGTATCATATAGTTTATGTGTGAATCAGAAATTTAAGGGCGGATGATGTGTTGTTTATCATTTATATGGAGTCAAGTTAGTCTATAAAATGTTCGGTTGCTTCCAGGCTCTGAAAGTCATTCTAATGACCCTGTCTCAGATTTTTTTTTTATTTGTCTAGTAAAAGTAACAGTGCTTTCATGAGGTCTTACTGGGCTGTTTGGGGTATGTGAGGGATAACAGAGGTGAAAAGTTTTTGGAAATCTACATGTGCTATTCACATGTAAAATTCTGGCTTTTATTTTTTATTTTTTTTTACTTATTAGAGATAGTTCTCACTGTGTTGCCCAGGCTGGCCACAAACTCCTGGGCTCAAGAGATCCTCTACGCTCAGCCTCCTGAGTAGCTGAGATTACAGGAGTGCACTGTAATTTTTGTTGTTGCTGTTACTAGTCAGAGGTGGGACTCCATGACAGCCCATGGAGAGGGGAGGAACAAAGACCTGCCTTACCATGTGGCTTCCCTTCCCTATTTCTTACATTTCCCCCTTTCTTCCTTCTCCTCTCTTAACTCTTTTCTGTTTTCTTGTCTTCCCATTACCTTTTTTCCCTTCCCTGTCTTCTGTAAGGTCTTTGGCCTCCCATTGTTGCCCATAGATAATTGCCTCTTGTATCTGGACTCTGAATGGCTTGTGATCAAAACTATGTTGTTTATATATATATATATGTGTGTGTGTGTATATGTAGACGTATATACGTATATATAGATGTGTATGTATGTATATTGTATACATACATATAAATTATGTACATTTATATTTATGTACATAAATATGTAGATATGTAAAATATGTACATATGTTAAAAATAATACAAGGATCTCACATCATGCCTAGTCCAGGGCTCAAGAGGGATTTAGCAGCTAAATGTATTATGACCATCTAGTTTGCGGGGAGAATCATTAGCCAGGCTCAAAAAAGTAAATCCCTGCTACTTTCTAGATTGAGCAATATGCAAGATATTGTTCATGGGGTAAATCAATGCCGGAAATTCCCTGTCTGCCATTATGGCTTGGACTTAGGGCTTTTATTTTACATGATTTCTTACTTTTTCTGGCAACTGGTCTCTAAATACAAGTTCATGTTCTTCTTGACTGGACACTTTTTTTTTGGAGATGGAGCCTTGCCCTGTCACCCAGGCTGGAATGCAGTGATGCAATCTCTGCTCACTGCAGCCTCTGCTTCCTGGGTTCAGGCAATTCTCCTGACTCAGCCTACTGAGTAGCTGGCTGACAGGTGCGTGTCACCACGCCCAGCTGTTTTGTAGTTTTAGCAGAGCTGGGGTTTCACCGTGTTGGCCAGGCTAGTCTTGACCTCAGGTAATCCACCCACCTTGGCCTCCCAGAGCGCTGGGATTATAGGCGTGAGTCACCGTGCCTGGCCTTGGCTGGGCACTTTTAACTGCTCTAGAGGAAAGCTGTTCTTTAGGTGCCTTCCCTTGAAAGTGAGTTTTGTGTATGCCATGTAGTCTATATGTAGATCTTTTCAGATAGACCCCCTGTTATGAGCTGAGTTGTGGCCTCACCCCACCCGCAAAGTGATACGTTGAAGTCCAAACCCCCCAGTTCTTCAAACTGTCTCTGTATTTGGACATAAAGTTAACATGAGGCCTTTGGGGTGGGCCCTAATCCAGTATGACTAGTGTCCTTATATGAGGAGAAAATTTGGACTCATGAAGAGACACACACAAGGGATGTCCATGCATGGAGAAAAGTCCATGTGGTGACACAGTGAGCAACTGTCTGCAAGCCAAGGAGAGAGGTCCCAGGAGACATCAGCCTGCAGGGTGACACCTTGATCTTGGATTTCCAGCCTCCAGTCTGTGGGATTTTGTAATGGCAGCTCTAGATGATTAACATCCCCTCCAGTTTTAGTGAAAATTTGTAAAGGCTTGTTGTGTGATGCGGTGACAAGCAGAGAAATACAAACTTAACCTCTGCCAGGCGCGGTGGCTCATGCCTGTAATCCCAGCACTTTGGGAGGCTGAGACGGGCAGATCACTAGAGGTCAGGAGTTTGGTACCAGCCTGGCCAGCATGGTGAAACCCCGTCTTTACCAAAAATACAAAAATTAGCTGGGTGTAGTGGTGTGCTCTTGTAATTCCAGCTACTCAGGAGGCTGAGGCAGGAGAATCGCTTGAACCAGGAAGGTGGAGGTTGCAGTGAGCCAAGATTGCCCCATTTTGGGAATCCCAGCACTTTGGGAGGCTGAGGCGGGCAGATCACTTGAGGTCAGGAGTTTGAGATAAGCCTGACCAACATGGTGAAATCCTGTTTCTACTAAAAATATAAAAATTTATAAATAAATAAAAATACAAAAATTAGCAGGGTGTGGTGGTGTGCACTTGTAATTCCAGCTACTCAGGAGGCTAAGGCAGGATAATCACTTGAACCTGGGAGGCGGAGGTTGCAGTGAGCCAAGATTGCACCACTGCACTCCAGCCTGGGCAACAGAGTGAGACCCTGTCTAAAAAAAAAAAAGACAAAAAGACCCCACTTCATCTTATTTTATGGATCCACTGTGGAGTAATGGTGAGGGTATATGTTAGAGTTCTTCAGAGAAACACAACCAATAGGATATTTATCTATATATTTATATATAGATGTTTATATAGGATGTATATAGGATGTTTATATATCTATAGAGAGAAAAAAGAGGAGAGAGATTGATTCTAAGGAACTGGCTCATGTGATTGTGGGCTGACTGAACTGGAATCTGTAGGGCAGCCTAACAGGCTGGAGACTCAAAGAAGAGTTGGTATTTCAAGCCAAAATGCAGTTTGGAGGCAGAATACCTTTTCTGTGTGAGATCTCAGTTTTTTGGTCTTCAACTATTTGGATGAAGCCCATGTACATTATGGAACGTTCTCCTCTTTACTCAAAGTCTACTGATTTAAGTGTTAATCATATCTAAAAAGTACATTCACAGCAATATCTAGACTGGTGTTTGACCAAATAATGGCACCGTAGCTTAGCTACCTTGACACATAACATTAACCATCGTGTAGTGGAGATGAGGAAGTGGTAGTCTGGGCCTAGTTTATATAAGAAAAGTGAAACTTCACCTGATTTAATAAAAGCTAAATATTAAATGTTAACAATGTATTTTTACATGTGTAACATAACTTAATTGTTTGCATCAACCTTTTGTTTTAATACCTGAGTGAGTTGATCACATATTCAGTTTTAATATACTCATCACCCCTAAATTTCTGTTGATGATATAAGCATTATGTATGATATGGGCTGTGGACTGGTATTACATATGCTTCAAAATTTCAATACTCATGCTGGTAAATTGCCTGGTCTATGCTTTTTTGTCTTGGTATGACTTTTTGCCGTAAGTATTATTATTATCTTTATCATTGCATAAAGCAGTATTTTATACACTAACTCCTTTTATTTATTTATTTTTGAGATGGAGTTTCAGTCTGTTGCCCAGGCTGGAGTGCAGTGGCGCAATCTTGGCTCACTGCAACCTCTGCCTCCTGGATTCAAGTGATTCTCCTGCCTCAGCCTCTTGAGTAGCTGGGATTACAGGCATGCACTACCACCCCCAGCTAATTTTTGTATTTTAGTAGAGATGGGGTTTCACCATGTTGGCCAGGCTGGTCTTGAACTCCTGACCTCAAGTGATCCACCTGCCTCAGCCTCCCAAAGTGCTGGGATTACAGGTGTGAGCCACCACACCCAGCCTAGTTGTTCCTTTCTAAAGGATAGATACTATATCCTTTAAATCTGCTTGATAAGATACCCATTCCTATCCAAATAATGAAATATTTTGGTTATTATTGAAGTATGCCCAGCATTTGGGCAAAACTAGAATCTAATAAATTATAACCCACAAGTCATATGTGGGCTATCAGTGAACACTTTCCCCTAACTCCCCATGGCGTGATAGGAAGCCATGAAGAACAAGAGTAAAGTGATAAAACTGGCAAGTGGACCGAGAAATCCAAGCCAAGAGAATTCTGAGAACAGAGAGCAGGAAACGGCTCTCTGTCAGGATTCAAGGACAGAACTGAAGTTCAGATAGAAAAAAGGATGCTGCTTCAAGGATTAGGAGTTGGTTCTCAGAGACTCTGATGCATTGCCTTGGTGTCTTAACCTGTAACTTAGTTTTCCTTGGGACTTTGCACCACAGTCCTACTCTGCTACCGTGGGAATTCTTGCTTGAAAGTAAATCTAGGATTATAGTTGTGGTAATATCTGAGCTTTACTTTTCTTCTGTTACTCCTACTGTCCATTTGATTGAGGCTGAGAAAACTGACCATCTGTTAAATTGAAGTTGCTTTTCTAAGGCAATAAGCTCTGGGAGAATGGAGAGATGGGGTCTCCTAGGTTACCAAGCTTGTGCTTCGTAAATGTGCTCCCTTGAAAAAGCCTGGGTCTCTATAAAATATGTTGGTAACAGTTAAAGAAAAAGCCATTAGAAGAGAGAGAGAGAGAGAGAGAGAGAGAGAGAAAACACCAACTTCATTATGATTTAAATTAATTTCTACTTTTTATTCTTAGATAGAACTAATTAAAGCTCTAATTATTTTGAGTACTTTAAAACTAGGTGACAGGATTTCCCTTTCTCTAAAAGGGATTGGAATTTTTCTTTAGGAACAAAATTGATGGGTAGTCTGCAAAAGGATTCAAATTGTTTAGAAATATATGACCATTATGAAGCATTATTTTCTGTCAGTGTCTATGATTTAGGAGTCGTGGAAGACCTGAATGTAATTAGCGATGTGGTGACTTAGTGAAGCTAGAAAAAAAATGAATTGAATTTTCATTCTAACTTTGAAGGAAGAAAGACATTGTGAGCTTAGAAGCAATAGAAGAAGTCACAAAGTACAGTTAAATTAGAAAGCTTAAGTTTATTGGGTAGTGGATAGTCAAGAGGGAAGACTCTCCCACTCCATTCGCTCTTGGTAGGCAAATACCAGACAGAAAATATTTGTAGCCAGAATGGCTACCAGTCTTTATTGTAAGCGCATCAACTGAAAAATAAGACAAGCAGAGGACATCAGAAGACAACTCACAGCTGCTAACTGAACATGAAGAATACTGTCACCAATAACCAAGTGCTGCAATTAAAATAAGATGCCGGCCAGGCGTGGTGGCTCATGCCTGTAATCCCAGCACTTTGGGAGGCTGAGGTGGGTGGACCACCTGAGGTCAGGAGTTCAAGACCAGCCTGGCCAACATGGTGAAACCCTGTCTCTACTAAATACAAAATTTAGTCAGCAGTGGTGGCACATGCATGTAATCAGCTACTTGCGAGGCTGAGGCAGGAGAATCGCTTGAACCTGGAAGGCAGAGACTGTAGTGAGCCAAGATTGTGCCATTGTACTCTAGCATGGGCAACAAGAGCAAAACTGCGTCTCAAAAAAAAAAAAAAAAAAAAAAAAAAGAAAAGCCACAAATACCTTACGATACAATTTAAAAATGTGAATACTTTCGTTATTTGATGATATTAAGGAATTAGTCTTAAAATATTTAGATGTTATAATGGTATTTTTAGAAAGATTTCAGAGAGGCCAGGCATGGTGGCTCATGCCTATAAATCCCAGTGCTTTGGGAGGTTGAGGTGGGAGGATTGCTTGAGGCCAGCCAGGAGTTCGAGACCAGCCCAGGCAACATAGCAAGACCCCTGTGTATTAGCTTCTTCTCACACTGCTATAAAGAACTATCGGAACTCGGTACTTTGTAAACAAAAGAGGTTTAATTGACTCATAGTTCCACAAACTGTACAGGAGGCATGACTGGGGAGGCCTCATGAAACTTATAATCATGGTGGAAGGGTGAAGGGGAAGCAAGCACGTCTTCACATGGTGGCGGGAGAAAGAGTGAGTGAAGGGGGAGGTGCTACACACTTTCAAATAACCAGACCTCATGAGAACTCACTCACTATCGCAAGAACAGCAAGGGGGAAATCTGCCCCCATGATCCAATGACCTCCCACCCGGTCCCTCCCCTAACACTGGAAGTTACAATCCAAGGTGAGATTTAGTTGGGGACACGGAGCCAAACCATATCACCCTGTGATAACTGGGTGAATTGTAATAATCCCCATGTGCTGTGGAAGGGACCTGGTGGGAGGTAATTGAATCATGAAGGCAGATTTTTCCTGTGCTGTTCTCAGGATAGTGAGTAAGTCTCATGAGATCTGATGGTTTTATAAAGGGAAGTTCTTCTGCACATGCTCTCTCTTTGCCTGCCACCATGTAAGATGTGCGTTTTCTCTTTTTTGTGTTCCATTGTGATTGTGAGGTCTCCCCAGCCATGCGTAACTGTGAATTCATTTATACCTCTTTCCTTTATAAATTACCTAATCTCAGGTATGTCTTTTAGCAGCATAAGAACAGACTAATACAGTAAATTGGTACTGCAGAGAATAAGGTACTGCTGTAAAGATACCCAAAAATGTGGAAGTGACTTGGGAACTGGGTAACAGGAAGAGGCTGAAACAGTTTAGAGGACTTAGAAGAAGACAGGAAGATATGGGAAAGTTTGGAACTTCCTAGAGAAACCTTGTTGAATGACTTTGACCAAAATGTTGATGGTGATATGGATAATGAAGTCCAGGCTGACGGGGGTCTCAGATGGAGATGAGGAGCTTGTTGGGAATTGGAGTAAAAGTCACTCTTGTTATGTTTTAGCAAAGAGACTGGCAGGATTTTGGCCCTGCCCTAGAGATCTGTGGAACTTTGAAGTTGAGAGAAATGATTTAGTGTATCTAGTGGAAGAAATTTCTAAGTGGCAAAGCATTCAAGAGAAAGCAGAGCAAAACATTTGGAATATTTGCAGCTTGATGATGCAATAGAAAAGAAAAACCCATTTTCTGGGAAGAAATTCAGGTCTGTTGTAGAAATTTGCATAAGTAACAAGAAGCCAAATGTTAATCACCAAAACAATGGGGAGGATGTCTCCAGAATGTGTCAGAGACCTTTGTGGCGCCCCCTCCCATCACAGGTCCAAAGGCCTAGGAGAACAAAATGGTTTCCTGGGCCAGGCCCGGGGCTCCCTTGCTGTGTGCAGCCTAGGGACTTGGTGCCCAGCATACCACCTGCTCCAGCCATGGCTCAAAGGGGCCAAGGTACAGCTTGGGCTGTGACTTCAGATAGTGCAAGCCTCAAGCCTTGGCAGCTTCCACATGGTGTTGAGCCTACAGGTGCACAGAAACCAAGAACTGAGGTTTGGGAACCTCTGCCTAGATATCAGAGGATGCATGGAAATGCCTGGATTATCCAGGCAGAAGTTTGCATGGGGGTGGGGCCCTCATGGAGAACCTCTGCGAGGGCAGTGTGGAAGATAAATGTAGAGTGCGAGCCCCCACACGGAGTCCCCACTGGGGCACTGCCTAGTGGAGCTATGAGAAGAAGGCCACCATCCTACAGAGCCCAGAATGGTGGACCCACCGACAGCTTGCACCATGCATCAGGAAAAGCCACAGACACTCAATGCCAGCCTGTGAAAGCATCCAGGAGGGGAGCTGTACCCTGCAAAGCCACAGGGGCAGAGATAGTAAAGACCATGGGAGCCCACCTCTCACACCCAGTGTGACCTGGGTGTGACACTTGTAGTCATAGAGGATCATTTTAAAGATTTGGCTCCCCCTCTGGATTTTGGACTTGCATGGGGCCTGTAGCCCCTTTATTTTGGCCAATTTCTCCCATTTGGAAGGGCTATATTTACTCAATGTCTGTACCCTCACTGTATCTATGAAGTAACTAACTTGCTTTTAATTTTACTGGCTCATGGATGGAAGGGACTTGTCTCAGATGAGACTTTGAACTGTGGACTTTTGAGTTAATACTGAAATGAGTTAAGACTTTGGGGGGCCGTTGGGAAGGCATGATTGGTTTTGAAATGTGAGAACATGAGATTTGGGAGGGGCCAGGGGCAGAATACTGCTATGGTTTGGCTTTGTGCCCTAACCAAATCTCACCTTGAATTGTAATAATCCTCACTCCATGGGAGGGACCCAGTGGGAGGTAATTGAATCACAGGGCAGGTTTTCCGGTGCTATTCTCGTGATAGTGAATAAGTCTCACAAGATCTGATGGTTTTATAAAGGGGAGCTCCCCTGCACATGCTCTATCTTTGCCTGCCACCATGTGAGACGTGCCTTTGCTCTTCCTTCGTCTTCCGCCATGATTGTGAGGTCTCTCCAACCATCTGGAACTGTGAGTCCATTAAACTTCTTTCCTATATAAATTACCCAGTCTCAGGTATATCTTCATTAGCAGCCTGAGAACAGACTAGTATACCCTGTTTCTACAAAAAGAAAATGTTTAAAAATTAGCCAGGTGTGATGGCACCTGTACTCCCAGCTATAAGGCTGAGGCTGGGGAGGAAGTCTTGAGTTCAGGAGTTCAAGGCTGCAGTGAGCCGTGATGGCGTCACTGCACTCCATCCTGGGCAACAGACCCTGTCTCTAAACAGACAGACAAAAGATTTCAGAGATACACACTGAAATATTGAGAGTTGAAATTATAAGATGTCTAGATTTTGCTTACATAATCTAGGTTCTGCAGGGAATGAGTGAGGGCATTGATAAAATAAAGGTGAGGCAGATAAGTGAGTTATTTGATAAAGCTAGTAATGCCAGGTGTGGTGGCTCATGCCTAGCACTTTGGTAGGTATATGTGGGTAAATCATTTGAGCCCAGGAGTTCAAAACCAGCCTGGACAACACAGTGAGACCAAGTCTCTACAAAAAGTACAAAAATTAGCCAGGTGTAGTGACACACACCAGTAGTCCCAGCTACTTGGGAGGCTGGGGTAGGAGGATTGCTTGAGCCCAGGAAGTCAAGGCTGCAGTGAGCTGTGATCACACTACTGCCCTCCAGCCTGAGTGACAGAGCAAGTGCCTGTCTACACACACACACAAAAGACAAAAAGAAAAAGAAAAAAAAAGCTGAAGTATGAATACATAGAACTTCATTATATTCTTTTCTTTCCTTTCGTTTGAACTTTTAATTTTTTAAATTTTTATAATAAAACACTAAAAGTGTTAAAAATCCTTGAAAGACCCCAATGACTTCAAGAAAAGAGAGAGGGGCTGCCAGACATTTTGTGCTTCCAGATAGAAGTACACAGTACCTTCTATGAAGTATTTATTGTTGCCAAAATATTGAACTTGAATCTGATCAGCCTGTAAATCCTATTGCCAATTAATGTGAAATACTGAAGATAGGAAAACATGTTAAATGCCATGATGAGATAGGATCAGTCAGAATCAAGAGCATGAGCCACTCTAGAATCCACCTGGCTTCTTCAAGTAGATTAAAAGAAAAGGATCAGGCAGGAAGA
Organism: Piliocolobus tephrosceles; assembly: GCF_002776525.5. Taxonomy (NCBI): domain Eukaryota; kingdom Metazoa; phylum Chordata; class Mammalia; order Primates; family Cercopithecidae; genus Piliocolobus; species Piliocolobus tephrosceles. The sequence goes on from NC_045437.1 coordinate 33,763,567, forward strand.
AGAAACTCATAAATTAAGAGACTCATGAGACAGAGCCACCATTTGCAATGTATGGACCTCATTTGTAACCTGATTCCATCAAATCAAGAAAAATTCATGAGACAGTTGGGAAAATTTGGATACCAGCGAAATATTTGATGTATTAAGGCACTAGCATAATTTTTTCTAAAGGTGTGCTATGTGTTCATTTTTTTTTTTTTAATGTTCTCATTGTTTAGAGACACATACTGAAATATTTATTTGATGCTGTGCTATGTGGTCTGGGATTAATTCAGATGATCTGGCAGGCAAGGGTCTAAAATGGGGTTACAGCTGAAAGGCACGAGACTGACATGAGTTGATAGTCACTGAAGCCGGATGATGAATTATCCACTCTACTTTTGGATATGTTTAAGTATTTCCATAATAAAAATACCAGTTTTCACCTATTGTTATCATGGTAAGCATTTTCTAAAGTGATTGATATCCAGTGCTCTCATACTTTGCTGGTGCCCTTTATATGCACAAATGTAGTACTAGCCATGTCCTGTGTATCGCTTTCCTAAAAATAACCACATGTTAACAAAAGAATGTTGAGTTAAATAAGTATAAAACTTTATGGAATTTTATGTATCTTATAAAATAACAATTTATTGGCCGGGCATGGATGGTGGCTCACGCATGTAATCCCAGCACTCTAGGAGGCTGAAGCAGGCAGGTCTCTTGAAGCAGGAGTTCAAGACTAGACTGGTTAACATGATGAAACCCTGTCTCTACTAAAAATACAAAAATTAGCCGGGCTTAGTGGCATGCACCCATAGTCTCTGCTACTCGGGAGGCTGAGGCACAAGAATCACTTGAATCTGGGAGGCAGAGGTTGCAATGAGCCACAATCCTGCCACTGCACTCCAACCTGGGAGACACACCAAGACCCTGTCTCAAAAAAAAGTAAATAAATAAAAAATAAAAACAGGGCCAGGCATGGTGGCCCATGCCTGTAATCCTAGCACTTTGGGAGGCTGAGGCAGGAGGATCACCTGAGGTCAGGAGTTCGAGACCAGCCTGGCCAACATGGTGAAACCCCATCTCTATTAAAAATATAAAAATTAGCCAGGCGTGGTGGTGGGCACCTGTAATCCCAGCCACTCAGGAGGCTGGGGCAGAAGAATCGCTTGAACCTGGGAGGTGGAGGTTGCAGTGAGCCAAGGCCGTGCCATTGAACTCCAGCCTGGGCAACAAGAGTGAAACTCCATCTCAAAAGAAAGGAAGAAAAAACAAAAGCAAAAACAGAACAATTTATTGCCCCATAAGGCTACCTTTGATATATCAGAGTAAAAGAAAGCAGGACAAAAATCAGTTCTGCTAGAAAAGAGATAACTTAGGAAAGTTCATTTAAGGGAAATACAACAAAATGCTCTTTGTTTTGAGTAGAATATTAAAGTATGGGTGTGGATTTTTATCCCCCTTCTTACAATGTTTGATTATGTGGTAATGTTTTGTTTCTAAGGCCTTAAAATAAATAGATAAAAATGTATACTATAGTAAATTGAGAAAATCTACTCACATACATATATTTAAATTACATACTTATCTTCACCTAAAACAAAGATACTTTATCTAACAAAGTAATATTAGGGATTTATTTTATGTTTTCAGTGAATGATAAATTATCTTGCAATTATATACCTTAGATGAACTCTTCTGTTAAACATTTGTTTATTTGTGTATTTGTGCATCTACTTAGTTACTTTAGAACAGGCAAGAGAAAATGGCCTTGGGACTTTTGACCTGTGGAAGTTTCGCATTTTCCAGCCTGGGTTTGCGAAGGCTGCGGGCAAAGCCATCTTCCTTCCACATTGTTTTTCTGTTTCCCAGTTTCTGGGCACTTAGCTGCCTAAGTGCTTCTCTTTTGCAGGAACAAAAAGAGAAAAAAGGTAATAAGCATCTCAGAACTCATTTGGGGAAAAAATAAAGAAATGAATAGTTAATTTGTTGCTACTGTGATAAACTTTCTTTGTAAACATTGTCATCTCGACTTCTGTTTTGATAGAGGAGAGTTGAAAACACTGTGCTTGCACTGGCTGGCTGAAGTTTACACTTATTCAAAGCAAGGCAGTTGAGGATTAACCCAAAAACGAATGGCCTGACCTTCCAGGAATCCTGATGCGGCCAGGGGCCCATGTGCTTAGGGAGGCTTTGCAGGGCAGTCATCCCAGGAGCCCGGTGGAGTGGAGGGAGGGGTCAGGAAAGGGAATGCCTCAGCCTCCCTCTGTATGTTTTCAGTCTCCTAAAGACTCCTCGGAGATTATAACAGGCCCTGGAAATGAGAGTGGCCCCTGGAGATGGGGTAGTCAGAAAAAGCAGAAGTGCAAGTCCAACATGGGATCGGCCAGCACTGGGCATGCCTAGGGACAACCAGTTGTCTAGGGACTGCCCAAGAGGCCTTGGGCTGCCCTTGCCCAGGAGGGGTTTTAATCACTACAAAGAACCAGACAAATGTGGCCCATGGACTGGACAGTATATATAGAAAGAGCTATGGCAATGGGTATGCACAGTCACTGTCACTAATTTTACCAAGACAGCTCTGATCTTAACTTACACAGGTACTAGCTCTTACCAATAATTTTGCAAAATATTTACCCTGCTTAATTTTTTTTTGACAGAGTCTTGCTCTGTCACTCAGGCTAGAGTGCAGTGGTGAGATCTCGGTTCACTGCACCCTCTGCCTCCTGGGCTCAAGCAATCCTCCTGCCTCAGCCTCCTGAGTAGCTGAAACTACAGATGCATGCCACCATGCCTGGCTAACTTTTGTAATTTTAGTAGAGATGGGGTTTCGCCATATTGGCCAGGCTGGTCTTGAACTCCTAACCTCAGGTGATCCACCTGCCTGGCCTCCCAAAGTTCTGGGATTACAGGTGTCGGGTATCTACTTGATATTTTAAAGTCATATAAATATATATATATATATATATATTTATGATATATATATATTTTAAAGTCATTTTTATATATATATAAATATGTATATATATATATTTTTCTCTAACAGGATTACTTAAAGGATTTTTCCCCAGTACACCTAGAAACAATGATAATAAGGCCGTAATTAACACAAGGCAAGCTATTCCTAACTTCCTCAGAGCCACTATCCTTGCTATATATATCCTGAGAGCCTGGAGAGTAACTTCTCTGTATTGAGAAGCCTCAGTGTGACTTGTACTTGGGTTTCTGAAACACAAACTGATCTACTCAGTTTATTTGTTCGAAGTGTATGTTGCTTTGAGAACAAAATTGTTTTATTATATTCTGTTTCCATAATTTTTAGGAATGGATCAGAGGAGGAATATCAGAGCAAGATTTGATGAGAAATCTGAGGCACAGGTTAAGGAAATTCTACAGAATTATACATACACCTGGAATTTAACTTCCCAGAGCACAGGGCTTTGTAGTTCTTGTTCACAGGTCTGTCCAGTACATAGAAGGTGCTCATTAAATATTGCTAAATAAGTGAATGAATGAACAAAGCAGGATCTGAGCCCAGGTCTGTGTTAGTACTCGAATGCTCCTATTGAAACTTGTGCATTTAACCGTATTTGAGATATAATTGATTTATTGAACTGCTCAAGTTCATGAGATGTGCATTTGAAAGGGTCTTTATTTCTCTCTAGTTGTTGATTTCAACCATGCCAGGTAGAATCTCCTTTTCCCTGACCCATCACAATGTTCAACCTCCATAAGCTTTCTGAGACTAATCCAGTTAAAAACTGAATCTCAAACTTGATTTAAATCTCTCTTTCACCTAGTGCATCTGGACCCTTCTCTAAAGCACCTGAAGGGAGAGAAGAGATAGAGGGCATTCTGTCCTTTTGCTCCTTCTGCCCCTTCCTCATTTGGAATCAACCTGTCTCCCCCAAAGGTTGGGGACAGGAAGCATTGAGGTCACAGGGAAGGTGAACAAACGCTTCTCTGCTCAGCTTGATACAGATGCTGTACTCTTATTGCTGCTCAGTGTCCCACATCTCAGCTCCCTGACTCAGCGGTTCTGCCTTCAGTTGGACCTTTTCCAACCCTTCCTGCTGCCCTCCTACTGCAGGGTTACTCTCTCCCAAGGGCAGCCATCTTGGTTGGGGTACAGGCAAGACAGCGCAAGTCAGGCTTCATAAAGTAGTGTCCCAGGAAACTCACCAATCCCTGCCGCTCCCAGCTGGGGGTATATAGGCTGCTTCCCTGGAGCTACTACCCCACCATACATTTCTGTCCAGTTCTTTTCTTCTCTGTGGCTCAGAGGAACACAGAGAAATCAGCCAACCTACTGCCTTAGCAGATGAGCAGCCAGTGAAAGGGATGTTGGTCTTCCCCTCTTTAGGCCCCCCTGGTCTCTGTGTGATTCTGTTAGTGACCCCACCAGTTGGTGGGGAAGGGGTGGGGGCAGTGAACTGGGGGGCTGGGGTGCCTGAAGGAATGAGCACTGCTCTTCCCTTGAGGGATTCTGATTGCCTGCTCCCCAGTGTTCTGATATAGTCTAGGAAGCTGGTATTAGCAGGGCTAGCTCTGTTCTCTTTTAGCAACTTCTGAAAGAGGTATATGACCCCCCTTTTTCTGAAAGTATGTAATTTTGTGGTTCTCTGTCCTCAGCAGTAGACATTTGTCTCTAATGCTGGTGCAACACAAGACATACCAAGGTTTTTTATCTCAGCCCCTAAAGGCTTTTTAGTAGAAGGAAAAGGATTTCTATTGAATGATGTCATTAGTGATCTGAAAGATTAAAAAAATTGTAAATGTATGAATTGGGGCATTAACTGGCAGGCCGGGAAGATTCCAGCAGTATTTGTGCATATCTCATTTATTCTTTTTTTTTTTTTTTTTTAAGACAGAGTCTTGCTCTGTTGCACAGGCTGGAGTGCAGTGGCGCAATCTCGGCTCACTGCAACCTCTGCCTCCCAGATTCAAGCAATTCTCCTGCCTAAGCTCCTGAGTAGCTGGGATTACAGGCACGTATCACCACACCCAGCTAATTTTTGTACTTTTAGAAGAGACAGGGATTCACCATGTTGACCAGGCTGGTCTCGAACTCCTGACCTTATGATTTGCCTGCCTCAGCCTTCCAAAGTGCTGGGATTACAGGTGTAAGCCACCACGCCTGACCATCTCATATTCTTGATGTCACACTATACTACACAGACATGAAGGTTGAAAGATGCTAGAGGTAGAGCTGTTTATAATGAAAACTTGGTGGCAACCTAGATGTTTATTATCATTTAGCTTTAAAAAATGTTGGCGTAGCTCTTTATTGTTAGGAAAAACGTTCAGCATATGTTACTTGGTGAGAAAAGCAGGCTATTGAGCAAAATATTTGCTGTTTGTGAAAAAAATATGGACTGATACAAAAAATGGGCAGGGTAATTCTTCAGTGATAGGACTGATAGTGGTTTCATTTTTATTTTTAAATTTTATTTTTAAGTTTTCTTTGAAACTTGTCTATGGTGAATCTTGTTTATATATGCAAAAGTTTTTTAAAGAAATTATACTATCAAACTTAATGAAAAGCTAGAATATATACTTACACCAGGTCTTTAGCATTTTAGGTGTCCTATGTCCTTATTTACTGAAGAGTTTTTTACATTTTGGTAATCTCTGAGTGAGTCTCTGTACATAAAAGTTTTTAGTAAGTTTCACAGTCTGGCTTATATTTCAACAACTGAGTGTACTAAATATTACTTGGCATTTACAAATGCATATGGTAATTTGGAAAAGTGCCTTTCTTACAACATAAATCTTCCAAGTAACTTTGATAGTTGTTGTAGTCATCATCTCAAAAACTAGAAAATGTGAACACTCTCACTTGCATAAAGAACTACCAAATGTTATTCATCTTATGGTCTATTTTGTAATTTGTTGGAATCATTGAAGTGTTTCAGGGAAATTAATTCTACAGGATTTATTTAAGTGCCTACAGCTTGATAAATTAGCGTGGAGTTTTAGCATGCAGAGAAATGGTGGCGTCATAGGACTGCATCTTTTTGTCTGTACAATTCCAGTATCAGCCTATAAGCTCTGTGAGTTAGGAAACTTGGTTGTGATTTTCCTGTGGTACTAATAGGACCTCACAGAGTGCAGAGTATGTGATACAAGTGATCATGACGAAATAGTGAACTTTTACTCAGCAGTTTATATGTGCAAGGCACATATTATGTTTTTTGTGCATTATCTCATTTAATCTTCACAGCAGGTCTTGATAGGTGGTTTTCAACCTTTTGGTAGGGAGCAGAGCTGGACTATGCTTTGCAATGTATAAGAAAAATGTGGCCGGGTGCGGTGGCTCACCCCTGTAATCCCAGCACTTTGGGAGGCCAAGGTGGGTGGATCACCTGAGGTCAGGAATTCGACACCAGCCTGGCCAACATGGTGAAACCCCATCTCTACTAAAAGTACAGAAATTAGCTGGGCATGGTGGCATGCGCCGTAATCCCAGCTACTTAGGAGCTGAGGCACAATAGCTTTGAATCCGGGAGGCGGAGGTTGCAGTGAGCCGAGATTGCACCACCACACACTCCAGCCTGGGTGACAAGAGTGAGACTTCATCTCAAAATAAAAAATAAAAATGCAAGTTTGCTGTTTTTGTTTTTTAATTCCAAACTGGCCTAAATTTCCATAGTTATGGACATGCTTTGTAAAGCTGTTTATTAAGTAGACTGATATTCAGGTTAAATTAGAGCATTTTCTTAAAAGTCTGTGTCAATTGTGGGTTAGTTTTGTTTGTTTGTTTTTATAGTGATGAGGTCTCACTACGTTTCCCAGGCTGGTCTCAAATTCCTGAGCTCAAGCGATCCTCCTGCCTCAGCCCCCCAAAGTGCTAGGATTACAGGCATGAGCCACCATGCCCAGCCAGAATGTGGGTTTGAACAAATTGATGTAACAGTGAGAAAAAGTACCAGAGTTCTTTAGGGTTATACGGACAACTTTCTCTGTAAGAATGATCTTTTCAATGTTTGCCATGTTTTACTTTGCTGTCTATAATGTGCAGAATTCCTGCTGGTGATTGAGTAATTCAGGGATCCCCAGTCCCTGGGCCACAGACTGGTATAGGTCTGTGGCCTGTTAGGAGCCAGGCTGCACAGCCGGAGGTGAGACGTAGGCAAGCAAGCATTAGCACCTGAGCTCTGCCTCTTGTCAGATCAGTGGCAACATTAAATTATCACAGAAGAGGAAATCCTACTGTGAACTGATGATATGAGGGATCTAGGATGAGTACTCCTTATCAGAATCTAATGGCTGATGATCGGAGGTAAAACAGTTTTATCCCAAAACCATCTCCCCCGGTCCCTGGTCTATGGAAAAATTGTCTTCCATGAAACTGGTCTCTGGTACCAAAATGGTTGGTGCAGCCAGGATTCTAAATAGAACAATTCAGAGGTCAGGTAAGCACACAGATACTTCTAATGTAGTGCAAGATATGCTGAGGCTGAAGGTGCTGGCATTTATGATGGACTTGAAAGATTTTTGACAAGTTAAGGAAAGTAGTATTAGCATAAAATTTTGAAGGAAGGTCTTGAGAACAGACTGATTTTTAAAAACACTATGGGTAATTATGGAGTTACTGGAATTACTATCTGTTACTCATTCCAAATAGATCACCATCTTTAGGAGAAAATTCTTTAGATGTCTCAGCACGGTGGCTGACACCTGGAATCGCAGCACTTTGGGAGGCCACGGTGAGGATCTCTTGAGCTCAGGAGTTTGAGACCAGCCTGGGCAACATAGACTTTGTCTCTATTAAAAAAAAAAAAAAAAAAAATTAAAAATTAGCTGGGCATGCGTGGCGTGCACCTATAGTCTCAACTGTTCGGGAAGCTGAGGTGGGAAGACAGCTGGAGCCTAGGAAGTTGAAGCTGCAGTGAGCTATGAGCCCACCACTGCCCTCCAGCCTGGGCAACAGAGTGAGACCCTTTCTCAAAAACAAAAAACCAAACCAAAAAAAGCTTCAAAATTATCTGGATTCCTCAATCTGCTCTTCGCTGCTTCCAACACATTTTAAATTTGGCAGTTCTCTGATTTCAGATTGTTTTCTAGAGCAGTGTCATAGACATATTTTTTCCTGAATCTCGTTGAAAGCACACATTAGAAAACCTGTCTGGTTTCTTAGAGTCATTCTGTTTTGCAGGAACAAATGTTCTCTGATTCCTCAAAGAACTTCTTTTGGACTACTATAGCTTTTCTTAGGAACTGTGCCATTTCTGTCTGCTCATATTTATGGAGGGATGGCTATGGGATTGAGGAATAAGATGAGGTCTATTAGATGTTATAAGATTCATATTCAAATATTTTAGTCCAGGCCAACCACGGTGACTAACATCTGTAATCCCAGCACTTGGGGAGGCTGAGTCAGGTGGATTGCTTGAGCTTAGGAGTTTGAGACCAGCCTGGGCAACACGGTGAGATCCCATCTCTAAAATTTAAAAAAACAAAAACAAAACCCCAAGTATTTCAGTCCAAAATAAAAAAGTAGAAGGAAAAGCTATAGTCATCATTCTACACTTTGCTATTTCTACACTTTGCTAATTCAGAATTCTGCCACCCAAGGAATATGTGCATTGGAGGTGACTGCCAGATGCTCTTGTCCTTGCCAGGAGCAGTGTGGAGTTCATGGGACCAGCGCCCCTTCTTGCTGGGCACCTTGGCACTGGCTGCACACACCTGTACTCTTGGCCTCCCTTGTTTGCTTGGTGTGCTGTTTGCGTGGTGCCTTTTGTGGTGACACCGAGTGGGGATCAGGTAAACGTGACATACCCTCACCATCACCCTTTATTCCTCTGAATTAGGCACTGTGAATGGGATTTTGTTGGGATCTCTTCCAGACATTTTCCTGGCAGACAAGAAGGCAGCTTGTTGACATCACTGGTCCAATTGGCCTTCCTTCAAATTTGTCCCCGCTGACTTAAAACTCTAAGAGATATCCTGAAATTTCTAGTTTGAGGATACCTTCTTACCGTAGTTTCCTATGCAGATACAAGTTTTCCCTTAATTGTGTATTCTGCAGTTTATTTTATGGGACGTTGATACATTGCTCAAGATATGGATGAATTTTCCCCCAAGTTCAAACCTCTTTAGTAGCTTAAAAATCATTTATTCTCTGAATAAGCATGCTTGCAGCTGAAGCTTCTGGGCTTGCTTACAGCCTGCGGTATATCTCATCTGTGATGTAGACAGTCTGTAAATCTGGGTTTGGCCATGAAAGTATATTGTGAATAGGAACATCAGCTAATCCTAGAGAAAAAGAACTGTTATTCAAAATAACGGAGTGGAATTTCCCATGAGTTTTTGAATAATAACCATACAAGCTAACACTTACTGAATGCTTACCATGTGCTAGACATGGTTTTCAATGTTTTATAAAAATTTGATTCGTTTAATTCTTACAACAACCCTCTGATAGAGGCTGCTCTTACTATCTCATGTCTTGCAGTTGAGGCACACAAGGGTTAACTAACTTGCCAGAGATGATAAGTGGTAGAGCGAGGCTGTGCACCCAAGTGGTCTGGCTTCTGGGTTCATGCTTTTAAGCACTATATTATATCGCATTTCAAAAGGTGGGTCTGAGATTAGAGATCTGTGGTCTTCTAATGCTAGTATAAGGAGTTTGGATTTGCTAGAATAGACAGAAAGGAGCCAGCTTATTCTCAGTAGTAGAGAGGTATCAGGATGAGACTGTCAAGATAGTAACATTCAAATAGTTGCAATGGAGACTTAAAAAGGATATCTTGGGGACAGTTGGGGCAAAAGGAAAAGTTGTGAAGGATGGCTACTTTCTCAGTGTTGTAGTAGCAACATTATCTGTAAAGCCCAGTGTTCTGCTTGAGTCTTTTCCTCAGGCAAGCGTTCATTCACTCAGTAAACATTTATTCATCACTGGTCTTGTGTCAGTCCTTGTGCCAGATGCCTGGGATACAG
>NC_045437.1:33773503-33869797 GCF_002776525.5 Piliocolobus tephrosceles
CATCACTGGTCTTGTGTCAGTCCTTGTGCCAGATGCCTGGGATACAGACGTAAAAGCCACGGTCCCTGACCAGGTGTGGTGGCTCGTGCCTATAATCCCAGCACTTTGGAAAGCCGAGGTGGGTGGATCACCTGAGGTCAGGAGTTCAAGACCAGCCTGACCAACATGGTGAAAGCCCATCTCTACCAAAAATACAAAATTAGTCAGGCATGGTGGCGCACACCTGTAATCCCAGCTACTTGGGAGGCTGAGGCAGAAGGATCTCTTGAACTCGGGACGCAGAGGTTGCAGTGAGCCGAGGTCACACCACTGCACTCCAGCCTGGGTACAGAGCAAGACTCTGTCTCAAAAAATTAAAATAAAAGCCATGGTCCCTGTTCTTGAGCTCTCAACTTATGTGACACTACTAGGTATACACCAAGTGACTTTCAGTAGAAAGTGTCTGTTTAAGTGATAAGAAGTTGTGTATAGGATGCCCTGGAAATAGAGTTTCAGAATTTCAAAAGCATTCATATTATTATTTCATTGTTTTACCAATAAATAGACTCATTCCTTTTCAGTGTGTGGAGTCAAACTGCAGATTCCTGATATATATCTTAGATTACGGCCTGAATCCATAGCCCAACACCACACGCTAGAGTTCCAGTATTACTTGACTCAGATTTTCCTGCTTTTGGTGATTTGTGTGTGTGTTCGCTGGCTACTTGGCATCTAGTTAAATCACAAAACTCTAAGCCAAGACAGTTTTGGAGAATCCCTTGTGATCTTTAAAAGGGTCATGAATGAGGCTTCCCATACGGGAACCTCGATGAGTTTTCCAAAGTTCTCTATATCTGCCAGCATCCTTGGTTTTGGCTCCTCTGTTGCCGTTGTTAAGAAATGTTCAGTTGCAGAGTTCAGACTTCATGGGCTTGCCTTAGAGGCCTGTGTCTTCTGGGGGCTGGGGAGACCGTGATGAAGAAGGCCATCTGTGCACATCCTCGTCCAAAGCCCAGACCAGGCTGATACTGAACATCATGGCCCCTTGTCTCATGCTCTTAAAAAATGCTGACCTCTGCCTTTAGACATCAGGCAGACGTGATTTCTTGGAACTAGATTTTTCCCCCTGTGGGTGGATATTGGCGTTTATTTTGGGCTTGCTATTATTGGAGTGTAGGAAGGCTATAACAAATATGCCCTTTCTTGAGAACTATAAGAGTTCTGTTTTAAATAAATCAGTGGTGTCTCTTGCCTGAAATATACTAAACTATCCAGACTACTTAAAATTAACCTCTGATAACATTAGACATCGTGCTCATATGTGTGTAGTATTTTGATTATTTAAGTCACTCTGTTTACTGAGGCTTCCAAACCCACTTACATCGCTTATAGAAACTTGGAATGACAATAATGAGTTTGGAGCATTGTGGAACATCCCCTCCAAGCCAGAGCAAATTATATTTTAATGGAACAATTCATTCAAAAATATCTGGATAGATCGACCAGGAAGGGCATGGTGAAAGAATGTGAAAGTTTTTGCCATTAAGTACGATCTCTTTGGGAATTCAAATATGTTAAAATGTGCTGGCATCCCCTATTTTACAATGGAGAAAATGGAGGCATGCCAGGTTAAGTAACTTCTCCAAGGTCACACACACGGTAGAGCCAAGATTCGAACTCAAGAACCCAGAATCCAGACTCTTAGCCCTACACTGTTTCCCTCTCTGTAAGCAGACATGAAGTGGGAGCACCATATACTTGGAATACCAGTGTAAACCTTTGTTGAAATAGATGGCAGGGAACAACTTTATGCCTAGTTGGCAGAGAGATGGCCAGATAAAAATGGGAGGAAAACGTACTTGTAGTTACAATGTAGAAGAGGACAGAATAACTTGGATTCTGGAACAAACAGCTTGGCTGAGGCAGAGCATTTATGTGGCTTATGTGGCATGGCCCAGAGGGAGAGCTGGGCATAGAGGGATTTAAGGTTTGAAACTGGATTAAGAAAAGCCTTGAATGGGGGCACGGAAGAGTGTGGGATCTCTTGTTGACCATGGACAGCCCTGGATGGTTTTGTGTGAGGAAGTGAGCCAGAGCAGTGGACAAGAGAACATCACTACGAGGGAAGTTGGCATGGGAAGAGGGAAGAGGGGAAGTGGAACTGGGAAGACCAGTTAAAAGACAATTGAAATGTCCTAAACAATGATCAGTGTCAGAACCTCTTCCATGGTTTTATGAAGAATCCACACGTATCATTGTGTCCCAGGAGCTTGGCAAAGAGGAGGTGTCTAGCATGATGCCTGGCAAAAATAGGAACCAAAAAGGTGTTTGTTGAACCAAATAGGATAGAATAGGAATGGAAAAGAGGTCAATGCCAGGGAAACGAGAGACATGGCGCTGACAGTCTTTGCTGAGTAATTGGCTGGGGAGGTGGAGGGAGAGAAGATGAAGCTTCTCCAGCTTGGGTGGCCTTGTCGCTAACCAAGGCAAGGGACTTATGACTCGGGGCTCAGCAAGCCTGGTTCAGGCCCTTTTTTCTCTATGGGGCATCTTGATTGCCACTGGCATATAGTAAGTCTATAGTGGTGTGAGTGCTGAGATTTAACCTTGGGTCTTGTTCAACATTTTAACAAATACAAACGTAGTTAATATCAAGCCAGTGTATCATCTTCATTGTTGTCAAGCGAAGAGTAATTTTGGCCGACAGTAGAATCATAGGGAATATCTAAAAGCATTCATACTTTTTTCAGACACCTAGGTGATTCTAATATGCAGTCTTGAGTCATACTCTTTGAGAAACACTGGGGTAAACAGTCACTTTTTTTTTAATCATAAAAAATTTGTTTTCTTTAAGAAATGTGAAAAACAGAGAAGTAGATTTAGAAACATTTGACGTTCACAGCAGCCTTGAGCTAAATACCATACACTACTGCAGTTTGCTGGGGTTTTTTTTTTTTTTTTTTTTTTTTGAGACTGAGTCTCGCTCTGTCGCCCAGGCTGGAGTACAGTGGCACGATCTCGGCTCACTGCAAGATCCGCCTCCCGGGTTTACACCATTCTCCTGCCTCAGCCTCCCCAGTAGCTGGGACTACAGGTGCCCGCCACCTCGCCCGGCTAGTTTTTTTTTTGTATTTTTTAATACAGACGGGGTTTCACCGGTTTAGCCAGGATGGTCTCGATCTCCTGACCTCGTGATCTGCCCGTCTCGGCCTCCCAAAGTGCTGGGATTACAGGCTTGAGCCACCGCGCCCGGCCCGTTTTTTTGTTTTTAAGATGGAGTCTTACTCTGTCCCCCAGGCTGGAGTGCAGTGGTGCAATCTCGGCGCACTGCAACCTCCGCCCTCCGAGTTCAAGTGATTCTCCTGCCTCAGCCTCCCCAGTAGCTGGGATTACAGGCGGCTGCCACCATGCCTGGCTAATTTTTTTTTGTATTTTTAGTAGACACGGGGTTTCACCATCTTGGCCAGGCTAGTCTTGACCTCCTGACCTTATGATCCACCCACCTGGGCCTCCCAAAGTGCCCGGATTACAGGCATGAGCCACCATGCCTGGCCTGCTGTTTTTAGTGTCTATACCCAACACACCGCCCGGTGATTGTGAACAAACAGGAAACAAATCAATGCAGAGTGTGGTTCCTGCAGAAGGCTGCTGTCAAACTGCAGTCAGTAGGGATGGAGTCCTTGGGGGCTGTTCGTGCTGGTTGAGCAAGCCCCTTCCATGTGTCACCACATCAGTTTCTTAGGGCTGCCATAGCAGATTACTACCAGCTGTGGCTTAAACAACAGATTCCTCTCACAGTTCAAGAGGCCAGAAGTCCAAAATTAAGACATCAGCAGGGTTGGTTCATTTTGGACATTCTGAAGGGAAAAACTGTTGCATGCCTGTCTCCTGGTTCTGGTGGTTGCCAGCAATCCTTGGTTCCTTGTAGGCACACCACTCTGACCTCTGCCTCCATCTTTACATCGCCTTCTTCCTCATGTCTCTGCCTCCTCTATTCCATTTCTAAGGATACCAGTTGTCAGGGTTAGGGTTTATCCCGAGTCTAGAATAATTTAATCCCTAGATCCTTAACCAGTTACATCTGTAAAGACCCTATTTCCAATTAAGATGGCATTCTGAGGCTCCAGGTCGACATGAATGTTTGGGGGACACTATTAAACCCCCACAGTCACTTAGGACTTACATGTGCATAGAGTTAGCCGACACCAAGTATGGGAAGCTGCCTTGGACTCCTAACCTTGGGGTCCCCAATTTTTTTCTTAGTACTCACACAAAAAAACTAGTCATAGGCAATTGAGATACCCTGGACCTGGGGTGGAGCCCAGCTCCATAGACGATCCCTTCTTTCACATGTTGAACTAACTGGTTCCAAAAGGGTGTGTGTGTGTGTTTGTGTGTGTGTGGAGGGGGAGGGGTGTGCAGAAAATACAGATTAATTAGCACTCACATAGAATTTATACCTTGAAGGATTGTTTCCATGGCATGTGAATTTCTTTAGCTATCTCTTTGCCCTTCGTTAATTTTTTAACATCTGTAAAGGGCATGATCAGGACAGGAGATTGCTTTGGTCCTCGACTCTGACTATTTAGACACTTAAAGTGTACTTAAGCAGACTTTGTGGATGAAATCATTCTGTCTGAATACTTCATGTGAAATGTGTAATGTATCACTTGGGTGAAGGGCAAAGCTCAGGAGTTGTGGCTGCTTATGATGCTCAGACACATGCCAGGAATACTTTTGGGGTGTCCTTGGATTATAGCCAGACCTGTCTCCAAGTGTCCTGTCTGTGGGCAAGGAAGCCTTGCTCAGACTGTAAGATATTCGTTGTTACACGCCCTTTAAGCAATGAATGAATGTTTGAGTAAGTCAAATCCTATTTATTTTTTTTTTCACAAAAGCTTGCTATTCACAGAAGCCTTATGAACATGTTTATAAAGCAAATAATCTTGTTTTAAATGCTTTTGTGTAACTACAAATTTTATATTTAATACTGAGTTTTCTTTAGATGTGGTTCCTGTGGTTAAAAGGCACTTATTCAGACCTCAGAGTTCCCCATCTTGATTCCAGCAGACTGAGTTCTCTCCCTCGGCCCCAGTGACCACTTTGCTGTGATCTGCTGTTCTCTTCCAGTTGGCTTGGTTTTTTGGAGGTCTTCCTCCATGTGATGGGCATATGTGGGAGGCAGGAAAGGGCAGTGATGAGAGCATTGGAGTGAGGGTTTCAATTCCAGGTCTTCCACTCTCTGACTTTAACTTTAGGCAAGATGCTTATATATCTGTGCCTCCGTTTTCTCATCAGTAACATGAGGATAACACTAGCTGCCTCAGGATGGTCTACCAGTTTCCTGTGACCGCTGTAACAAATGACCACAAACTGGGTGGCTTAAAACAACAGAAATGTATTCTCTCAACAGAAATGATTCTCGAAAATCAAGGCATTGGCAAGGCCATGCTCTCTCCCAAAGTTCTAGGGAAGAATCCTTCCTTGCCTCTTCTAGCTCCTGGTGGTTGCTGGCAATCTTTGATGTTCCTTGGTTAATGGCAGCATAACTCCAGTCTCTGCCTCCATTATCACATAGCCTTCATCCTGTGTCTTCTCTATGCCTTTGAATCTCTTTCTCCTTACAAGGACACCAGTCATTGGATTTTGGATCCAACTTAAACCAATATGACCTCATCTTAACTTGATGGTGCTTGCAAAGACCCTATTATCCAATAAGGTTACATTCTGTGGTTCTGGAAAAATGTGCATTTTCTGGGGATACTGTTCAACACAGTACAGGTGGTTATGGTGATTTAAATGAAAAAAAATTATTTATGGCACCTGGAAGGGACTATCACATACTCTCACAATTCAGCAAATCACAAGAAGCCACTTTGTCATAAGACTTGACTCATGTGCTGTACAATCTCATTGCTCCTTTTTCATTTGACATTTGCTGCTCTTGGTTACGCTGGGCCACCCTCATCTCATGTTTTTCACCATATTTTAGGGACATCTAAGTGGCTCTCTAATATTTCACCAGGATCTTTCCTTTCTGCCATCATTCTGGGAACTCTAACATTCACATCAATGACCCGTCCTACGCCCTGCCTCTGATCTATAGGATCAGTCCCTGGATCTTGTCCTTACCTGTCCCCAGTCCCATAGTCATTGCAGGTACTCTCTGACTGCCCCTTCTCACCCTTTCACCCTGGAATCTCTGCTTCACTCCCTGTCTTTTCAGTCTCCCATGATGGATCAAGCCAGCCGTCCCTTTCCCCCATCCTACCGGATGCTCCCAGTGAAAAATCATGTGACCTTACCAAATGGTTTCTCTATGGAGTTATAATTGCTGCTCCCAACTGGACCTTTGGAGCTGTTCAAAAACCCTTTTATTTGTTTTAGGCAGGTTTCCTTACTCACTTCCCCCTGGGAGCTATTGAAGCATTACCACATGTGGGGCTTCTTTGCCCACTACTGACCCTGCTTACTCTGTCTCCCATTTCCCCAAGAAAGGGTAAAAGCCATAAAACACAAACAGTGACTTCTTCCCTGCCACTGCATCTCTGCTCATCCTCCTCTTCCTCTTTACTATTTCAGAGGCAGAACATGACCCCAATTCACAAAGATCAGCCTTCTGCCTGGGTTGAATCCTCAATTCTGCTACCTCCCAGCCCCTTTCATCACACCTCCCTCCCTTATAATACCCCCCCCTTTTTTTTTCTTTTTTTCTTTTTACGGAGACAGAGTCTCGCTCTGTAGCCTAGGCTGGAGTGCAGTGGTGTGATCTCGGCTCACTGCAACCTCTGCCTCATGGGTTCAAGGGATTCTGCTGCCTCAGCCTCCCGAGTAGCTGGGATTACACGTACATACCACCACACTCAGCTAATTTTTGTATTTTTAGCAGAGACAGAGTTTCACCATGTTGGCCAGGCTGGTCTTGAACTCCAGACCTCAAGTGACCTGCCTGCCTCAGCCTCCCAATCCTTATACCTTTCATGCTGTCTCTGTCTCCACTGACTCCTTTGCTTGCCCCAGTCTATAAACACATTTAAACCCTCCTAAAAAGTTTAAACATCCTAAAAATTTCCTGATATGGTTTGGCTGTGTCCCCACCCAAATCTCAACTTGAATTGTAAATCCTAGAATTCTCACATGTTGTTGGAGGGACCCAGGGAGAGGTAATTGAATCATGGGGGCTGGTCTTTCCTGTGCTATTGTCATGATAGTAAGTCTCACGAGATCTAATGGGTTTCTCAGGGGTTTCTGCTTTTGCTTCTTCCTCATTTTTCTCTTCCCGCCGCCATGTAAGAAGTGCCTTTTGCCTCCTCCCATGATTCTGAGGCCTCCCCAGCCATGTGGAACTGTAAATCCAATTAAACCTCTTTTTCTTCCCAGTCTCAGGTATGTCTTTATCAGCAGCGTGAAGACCAGCTAATACAGTTCCCTCCTTTATCTTCCATTGAATTGCTTTGGCTTTCTCCTCTGGAGAGAACCAACTGTATTGTAAATGGAGTGACTGCATATGTTTTTTAACTTCTTTGTGCCTTATTTTCCTTATCTGTAAAGGGCTACTAATAGTACCTACCTCATAGGGTTACTGTAAAGGTTAAATTGTAATATAGTACAGCTCCTCGCACTGTACATTTTAATTTTAGTAGTAATGGTATCCTCTTTGGGCATTCATAGGCCTGAGTCCACAGTGTTAGTCTAGCACTGATAAACAATGACATAAGTAGCTATTGGGTATGTTTCTGTTCTCAGAAGTCTGAAGGCTCCTTGAGGAACAATATTCCTATCCATCTTTTTATGCCAAGCACTTCACATAGTACATAAGAAGTACATAGTACACATACTCTCTCACTCTCTAAATAATGAATGTACGTAAATGAGTAGTTGAAACCAATAGAATTGGATGGAATAATTTTTCTCCATGAAGGAAAAAATTGGCTTCACTTATTTTAGACCTGTCTCTGCCCCCATGAGACTGTGCTCTGACTTGGTAGCACATGGTAGGTCTTTAAAATTATTTAATAATTTAAAATTCTTAACGAGGTTAATTAATAGTAGCTCCCAAGGTAGAAATAAGAAAAACAAAGCCTTTCCATGCACAGCTCTGAATTGAGCTCCTACCATCCAGTGGGCAGTGGGCAGTGGGCAAGGGGCTTGGGGCTTAGTGGTGAACAAGACAGATGCTGGCCATTGCCCATGCCCTGGAAGTCTAGTCCAGTGGATGGTCAACAGACCTTTACAGATATTTTGGAAATACTATTTAATTACAGCCATGCCAAGGCCTATGGAAGAGAGCATGGGGGACCCCAGCAATGAGAACTAACCTGGTCCTGGCGGCCACGAAGGGCTGGGGAAAAGGAAAGCAATGAGGAGGAGGAGCTTGCTCAGGTGGGTAGGGCAGAGGGACCAGCCTATTTCTGGATGGAGGTGTTTATGTATTATGTCCATGCCACAGCACTCAGCATTTATGTGGAAAAGACCTCAGGAAGCGCTGATGCACTTCATTTAGGGAGGGTGATGGATTTCAGGGTGAACAGCAGTGACAGTGTAACCTGCGTTTGTGAATAATTTTAAGCAAAAATGTAAGGAAAGGGAAAAGACATTTTAGATAAACTTACCAGGTATTGGCCTGAAGTAACGAACGTTATCTGGAATGCTCTTTTAGGAAACTGCTGATTAGGTGTTTGCCATGTTGTATTGGTAAATTTTTGGTTGTAAGGTTTTGCTTGTATCAACTTGTTATTTACCCTCTCTACTAAATATACCTTGTATGTTTTGATCCTTGTGTCTTTTCTTCTCTCCTTTAATTTAAATATTACTCCTTGCAAGGACTGGTTCACAATCCAGTCAGGAAACCCCCTGCTTGCCCAGCTGTAAGTTGTCTTTCCCTTCTAGTGTGTCAATTCACCATTTTGCTCATGTTGCCACTTCTAATATCCTATTTTGCATTGTTGGCATATTTCTGGTATTACTGTATTTTATCTCCACAACTATATAGAAAATTTGGGAGCCTCATGCCTATAATCCAGCACTTTGGAAGGCTAAGGTGGGAGGATCCCTTGAGCTCAGGAGTTCAAGACCAGCCTGGGCAACCTAGGCAGACTCCGTCTCTACAAATTAAAAAAATAAAAATTAAAAAAAAAAAAAAGAAAAGAAAATTTGGGAAAGGCTATACTGCATGTAAAACACACTTATTTGTTGAATAAATGAATGAATGATAGGGATTAGATCTCACTTATCTGTGTAACAGCTATAGAATCTTCTCTATTACCCTGCACCTAGTAGATACATATCTATAAGTACTGGTGGATATAGTCAACCGGGGAAAATATTATTTGAGACTGAAGCTTGCCTGTTTCTTGTACTCTTTCGTAAAACGATGAGGTGTGTGCAATTTTTTTTCCTGGACAATATGAATCTGAAACCTTCCCAGTGAAAACAGTTGACTTTGTCTTTCGTGTTAGCCTTGCTAATTATATTGGCAAAACAGTCTGCTTACCGAAAACTGGAGCAAGAAATGCAGCTTTTCTCAAGATAATCTCAAATAGACTCCTCCAGATGGCTGCCCAAGCAGAGCCACAGAACAAGAGCATTCTAATTGGTGATGGTTAGGGTTTTTGCATCTTTTCTCAAGAAAGTCAAAGAAACTCTCTTCCTGGCTTATTCCGTGCCACTGGATTATTTTGATTGAGTTGATATATTTGAAAACTCAAAATCTCTTGACTAGCCAAGTGTCTGTGACCACTGAGTTCCACTGGTTTTTCAGGTCCCAATGATGAAACCAAAATAAAAGAAGGTGATGCCATGTCTGGCCAAGGGCAGACACTGCTGGTTGCCAAATCCCCAGCGTTCATCACCCAGTTGACATGATGTTTGCTATTCTAGATGGAGGCAGGCAAGGCTTCAAAAAGGCCAAGCTTCAAGAGAAAACCTTTAAGCAGGTCAGTGTCATTTGGAAATGATTTGATGAATAGGACACTTACCGGCCAGCCAATATCATTTGTGATATATTAGCAGGAATGTTTGGAGCCCACATTGAGGGTAAGGGCTCTTTCCCACATGCCGCCCCTCATAGCTGACACATTACACATGTCTCTGGAGCATAACATATGGCTTCCTGAACTTGCAAATATGGCCTAATGTGATCTGTTGAAATCATGTCTGTTTAAACAGTCTCTTGGAAAAGTAAGCCATATTCAATAAAATCGTTAATTTTGTGTCTGTGAATGTTTCTCTAGAGCCCTTTAAAATATAATTTTGAAGGAGCCTAGTAGAAAATTTGCATTAAGGTGTTATCAGCCTCTAAAAGGGTATTGGACTATCGGTCCTGAATTGTAAATATTAAAATATTCATAGAGCATTAGTCAAGAAGGAGCAGTGCAGCTCATCAAATTCCAGAAGAATCACCATTTTAGGTACCTAATATGTGCCAGGCTGTTTATGTATGTTGCGTCTAATTCTCAGGACAATTTACAAGTAGGTGGGATTTCCTGCCATTTATAGATAAGGACAGGGAGGCCCAGGGACACTGATGACCACCTAGAAGTGATGGAACTGGAATTTCAACTCAGTAGCACCGAACTCTGAAGTCTGTCTCTTCTTTTCTACACCAGGAATTTTAAACTTGGGATTAGGGGTGGACTGGGTGGGTGTAGATATTTAAGCCAGAAATCATATGCAAGTGTTTGTGTGGATGTGCATTATTCTGAGGAAAGTCTGCAACTTTACCAGATTCTCCAGGTGGTCCATGAGGCCTCCAAAAGATTAAGAACCAGATTTTGGCACCACTCTGCCTGTTTTTTTAAGAGATGAGGAAACAGCAAATGAGACTGAACTGTTCGAAGGCGTTTGACCTGGTGTTAACTTGACCAAAAACTGAACCACAGGACTTCTTTCTAAATTCTGTGTGTATGTGTTTTGTATGCCTGAAGGGGGATGGTGAGGGAAGGAGAGGGAAATAAAAGATATAAATTACATATGGAGGAAAGTACACAAAATGATGTACAGTCTAACAAGTAGTTTTAAAGTGAGCATCTGAGGAGTTGCTAATCAGACCCTAAAACAGAGCAAGTCCCAGAATGGTCCCAGGTGTCCCTTCCTGACAGGATGCCACACCTTCAGCCCTAATCGTGACCTTTACTTTTATAGTGACCTTATCCTGACTTTGCTTTATAATTTTTTTTTTTTTTTGAGATGGAGTTTTGGTCTTGTTGCCTAGGCTGGAGTGCAATGGCATGATCTCAGCTCACCACAACCTTCGCCTCCCAGGTTCAAGTGATTCTCCTGCCTCAGCATCCCCAGTAGCTGGGATTACAGGCATACGCCACCAGGCCCAGCTAATTTTGTATTTTTAGTAGAGACAAGGTTTCTTCATGTTAGGCTGGTCTCGAACTCCCAACCTCAGGTGATCTGCCTGCATCAGCCTCCCAAAGTGCTAGGATTACAGGTGTGAGCCACCGCGCCTGGCCATAATTTTTTTTTTTTTTTTAATTTGAAATGGAGTCTCGCTCTTGTTGCCCAGGCTGGAGTGCTTACTACAACCTCTGCCTCCTGGGTTCAAGCGATTCTCCTGCCTCAGCCTCCCGAGAAGCTGGGATTATAGGTGTCTGCCACCATGCCTGGCTAATTTTTTTGTATTTTTAGTAGAGACGGGGTTTCACCATGTTGGCCAGGCTGGTCTCGAACTCCTGACCTCAAGTGATCCGCCCACCTTGGCCTCCCAAAGTGTTGGGATTACAGGCATCCCAACACCAACTCACCCAGCCTATAATTTTATCATCTGTGTATACATCCCTAAACACTATGGTTCCATGTTTCCTGTTTCCATCTTTATGTGCATGCAGTCATACTATTGTGGGTTTTCTTGTGTGTGTCTTGCTTCTTTCACCAATACTGCTTTTAATACCCATCTGTGTTGTTGTATGTAGTTGTAGTTTATTCATTTTCATTGCTGTGTGATATTCTGTAGCTTGATTATATGATAATTTATTTATCCATCATCTGTTATTGGAAATTTGGGTTACCTGTAATTCTTGCCTGTTATGAGCAATGCTTTCGTTGACATTCCAATACATGTCTTATACACAGGTTGGGGAAAGACCAATATTTACTCAGCTTTTGTGGGCGACAAAATACCTAGTTCTACAAGAAAATAGCGAAGACTTCTTCTCTTCCCAGGCCGCTTCCTTAATGCCTTGTGGAAGAAGAAAATTCTTTCAAGTAAATTCTCCTGTTAACCTTAGCATAGGTTCCAGTTGTCCTCAAGCTAGATAAAAATCAAAGGATGCGCTCATTGAACCTAAGTGATTCCAAGGCTCCACCCCAGACTCCTGGGGTCAGAATCTGCCAGATGGGGCCTTGGAGTCTGCAGATTTAACAAGCACCCAGTTGATTCTTGTGACTGGGAGGCACCGCCTTCACCCCAATTGAATTTATAAGGCTGGGCTCCTTAGTTGGGAAGAGATTTGAAGAAAGCGTTCACATGATTAAAATCTTGGAAAATTGGCCTTTTGTTAAAAAAGTTAAGGGAATTGGATTTATTTAGCCTATAAAAAAATCTGAAATACGATTTAATAGTTGTTTGCAAAAGAATGAAACTTTTGTAAATGAAAAAACAAATAATTTGCTAAGTCAAGAGAGATTTAGGTCAATCAACTTCCTGCTAAAATCAGCAGCAAATACTGAGCGTTTACCAGCCACCATGGGGGTAAGAAATGAAGCCTGTTCTCAGGGCCTTCAGGGAGCAAAAGACAGGAGACAAACTGTAAGCTCTCGAACAAAAACCAGGATGCGATAATTCATCAAGTCTAGACTGTAGGCCTCGGTTGAGATGAGCCAGTGGGTGGCCCCCAGGGATGCAATGGAGTAGAGAAACCGAGAGAGGTCACCAGGAAAGGGTGGAGAGAGCCTGCAGTGCTTGAGCTAGGCTTTAGAAATACGCCTTTGCGTAGGCGGATGGGATGACAGAGCATTCTGAAGCAGTGGCTGCCAGTGTTTTCTCTTGTGATCCTCCAGTAAGAAATATGTATATTTCTTACATATATATATATATGTATCTTTTCTTTCTTTTTTTTTTTTTTTTGAGACAAGATCTCGCTTTGCCACCCAGGCTGGAGTGCAGTGGCGCAATCTTGGTTCACTGCAATCTCCACCTCCTGGGTTCAAGCAGTTATCCTGCCTCAGACTCCCAGGTAGCTGGAATCGCAGGCATGAGCCACCATGCCCAGCCAAGAAATGTATTTTACATCATCAGTCAGCATACACATACATGCAATAAATGAAAGTTTCATAAGACATTTAACTTTATTAAAGATGGTGCATCTGATGTTTTCTATTTTTTGATTTTATTTTTTTAACATGTTAGGTTAACCAATAAACTATATAGGCTTCCTAGAGTTGAAAACTATAAGAGGACTAGAAGCCCAGTGTGGAGGCAGAGTCAGTCCTGTCGTATGGAGGGCACGCTAGTTAGAGGAGAGGATTTTCATTAAAAGTGGTGAGAGGTAATATTGTTACTTTGATGGTGGTCTCCAAAAGCCTTCCTTGATTCTAGAGCATGAATGAATTACTTTGGGATGTTACGATAACATTTCAAACTTCACCTATTTATTCGACCAGCTCTACTTTGGACCAAAGTGACTTTTTGAGATTTCTTTTGATGCTTGGGGGTGGGAGTAGGGGAGAGGATTTGCTTCTGGATTCCAAGGAATGACTCAGAGTGCTTATTGAACATCTATTTTGTCTCATGTTGTGATTGGCTATGGGAATTTTGGTATAGAAGATGGCACTGGAGCTGGGCATGGTGGCTCACATGCCTGTAATCCCAGTACTTTGGGAGGCCAAGGCAGGAGGATCACTTGAGGTCAGGAGTTCCAGATCAGCCTGGCCAACATGGTGAAACCCTGTCCCTACTAAAAATATAATAATTGGGCCAGGTGTTGTGGCTCACGCCTGTAATCCCAGCACTTTGGGAGGCCAAGGTGGACAGATCACGAGGTCAAGAGATTGAGACCATCCTGGCCAACATGGGAAAACTCCATCTATACTAAAAATTCAAAAATTAGCAGGGCGTTGTGGTGGGCGCCTGTAGTCCCAGCTATTCGGGAGTCTGAGGCAGGAGAATCGCTCAAACCCAGGAAGCGGAGGTTGCAGTGAACTGATTGCGCCACTGCACTCTAGCCTGGTGACAGAGTGAGATTCCATCTCAAAAAAAAAAAAAAAAAAAAATTAGCCAGGCATGGTGGCAGATGCCTGTAATCCCAGGTACCCAGGAAAGATAGGAGAGTCACTTGTACTCGGGAAGTGGAGGTTGCAGTGAGTCGAGATCACACCACTGCACTGCAGCCTGGGCAACAAAGTGAGACTCCATCTCAAAAGAAAAAATGAAATAAAATAAAGGATGGCACTGGATAGAATAGTTGTATAGGAGAGGATGAGAGGATGTAGGAAATATCTCCATGAGCAAGTTTAGAAAGGAAAAGTGAGGACATCTTGAGCACTGTGCTTCTGGAAGGAGCATGGTATGGCCAGTTGTGCATGTCAGAGCTAATTGCAAGTATGATGAGTGGCCTGACCCAGGACGAGACAACTCTGCTACTGATCAGAATCCAGATTCCTGGATCAGAGGTCTAATTGGGATCCTACTTGGCCTCTATTTTTAGCATGCTTGTAAGAATTTTAAGAGCAAAACTCTTTTTAAAATTTTCATTTTTAGAGATGGCATTTCACTGTGTTGCCCAGAGTGGTCTCGAACACCTCAAGCAATCCTTCTGCTTTGGCCTCCCCAGTAGCTGGGATTACAGTTATGAGCTACCACGCCCAGCAAGAGTAAAACTCTTACCTTCTCTCTTCTTTTCCCAACCTAGCTCTGCTTACTGTGAACCCCATCTGCAGCACTTCTTGAATGATGTTGAAGATTATTTATTGAAGATTTGCTTGTGTAACCATGTTCCCTTCATCTGCTCCAAGAGAAAAGTAAATTCTGGCTTGCACTGAGGAGAGGCTCTCAATAGAAGCGAGGCATTTCAGACCACTAGGAATGTGGCATTGGCCTTGTCTTCCAAAGAGCAGGATAGGGAGGATCTCTCCTGCCATGTTATAAGTATAGAAATTGAACTCCCTAAAGATCCACGTGGAACTAATTTTAGGGAACCCCTGCAATCGGATTTTTCTCTACTTAAGAGTAGAGCGCTTTAGCAATGTTGAAAAGGAAAATCCTTTCATGTGGCAGTTCCTTTGCTTGAGTACTTTCAGTCTTGTCCTCTGAGATTTCATATCCTTTTGATCTTCCCAGTCCAGTTTTAATTTGTTCAGTTCAAGTAAGAAAAGGATTTTGAAAAACAATACTTTTCTCTTTTAGGATTCTCTAGGTAGGGATCATTGGTCCTAAATGTTCTTCAGTAAACTTTCCCTCCCTTTTTTCTTTGCTTATAAAATGCCCTCTGGGGGAAATAAGCTGCACTGTGTTTCTTGGGGCTTGATCATTTGCTACAGTTGTTTGTACAGTTGTTAAGTTACGCTTTCTATTCCACTAACAAATGATGGTGTGAGGATTGCCATATTTCTTGTGTTTCCCTTCAACAGGAGGCTTGATTGGTAACTAAAGACAACATCTCATGTCTTCTTTGTGAGTAAATTGCTGTAGTAGGAGCGTGGCTGATGTTGGTCCAGACACATTCTTACGTTCTAAAACATATGAAGAGAGTCATCAAGGAGAGCTGCACTGGTCTACATGGTAGCCCCTGGCTGACGGCATGTGAAATCTCAAAGTTAAAAATTCACTTCTTCAGTAGCACTAACCACATTTCCAGTGCTCAGTAGCCACAAGTGGCTCATGCAGTTTTGACATTTTGGGCCAGATTATTCTTGGTGGGAGTAGGAGGACTGTCTTGTGCATTTGTGCATTGTAGGATGTTCAGCAGCACACCTGGTCTCTACCTACTCAATGCCAGTAGCAGTCTGTAGACATAACAACCAAAATGTTTCCAGAGATTGCCAAATGACCCCACAGGGGCGAAACAAATCCTGGTTAAGAATCACTGGCTTTGTGGCTATAGTATTTGAAAGCTCAGATAGAGAACATTTCCATGATGGTAGACAGTACTGTTCTAGAATCATCCCCAGCAGAATTTGGGGAATTTTATATAATAAGAATTTTGAGCTTTGGTGGAATCACAGTGGACATCCAGTCCAAAGCCTGGGGAAACTAAGGCACAGAAAGATTTATGGGTGACATCAGGTCACAAAACATATCTGGAGTTCTGGACTTCAAGTTCACGCAGCCCAGAGAATAAGCTGCTGATTTTTGTTCAAACCTGCTTCATTCTTACTGTGCACTTGCACTCAGTGTTGGCTGTGGGGGAGGACGGAGTCCTAAAAACTGGGAATGGTTCAGTCCTGAGATGTTCAGAGATACAAATTCTGGACACATCTCTTTTATCCTTCCCTGGCTTGTGGCTTTGTGTAAGGCCGTACATATAGGCTAGGGTTGGGAGGGTGACTGAGACATTTGATGGACAAAGACCTGTTGAGTTTCCTCATTTCCATCGGTACAGAGATTGGGAACATACTCCCGGGCCATGGAAGACTGTCATCCTATAAAATTTATTCTTTTTTGCTTTTAAATCTTCATTATCTCCTCTGTCTGCTTCCTTGTAGGGGGTCCATCATAAAGCCGTTAATACGAAATACCTGGAAGTTCATTTCTTCCGAGGCCGCAAGGAAGCAGAGTCTATAGAAAGCTTTGGGAAGGGAAAAGGAGTCTCTCCCAGGATGTGGTGTCCACAGCTGAAGGGGTCAGGGGCCTGGTGCAGGAGACGACTGGAAATCAGCCTGGGCTCGCAAAGTGCCCAGGGGCTTTGATGTGCCCAGCATCTTTCCTTCCTCCCCCTCTTTCCCTCATTAATCCCATGTGCTTCGACACCTCCCAATGACTCCTCAGTCACTGGTTCTATAATTCTCTCCCTCCTCTGCTCCCAAACCTCCAATGGCTCACTGCTGCCTTTTATGTCTTTCTTAGTCTTATATTGAGGGCCCATTTGCTCTTGTATAGAAATCATCTCTTTCCCTCCTAAGTGTAGAAACCAGTTTTGCACATATGAGTGCCTTACTGTTACTGTGGTTTGCAGAATTATTCAGTTGGGGTTTGGCGTTGACAGTGATTGAGGCTTTGCTCAAAGCTCTTTGATGTTTAATAGCTTGCTCAGGAAGAAGTTTTGTTTCTGGTGAGACTTTGTTGAGTCGGTAGCCTGGACAACTACTTAAAATCAGTATCCAGCTGAAAATTCAGGGCCTGGTAAACAGACCAGAAAGAAGGCAATAAAAGCTGATGAAAAATCGTGTGTCTGTAAACCTCGGGTAACCTTGAGCTGCCGGTTTGGTTCCGTAACACAGTGAACAGAGTGAGCTGTGGATGAGGTCAAAGGCCAATGTGCTGAGGAGCAGCTGTCTAGTTCAGCTAGAAATTAGCTAATGTGTAAACCGGCCTTGAAGTCTTTTTAAGTTGCGTCATATTCCTAGCGTTAGTTAAAAGAAGTAACTTTTATCTCAGAGTTTGGTGACTAGCCGTGATTCCATTGCACTATTTATGTTTTCTTTTGGGAAAGCAGCCTTCTTGGGTGTCTCCAAGGTGAAGGGGAAGGTATTTTAAAACATGCTCCTTTGGGAGCAGGTTTTGATTTGAGTGATGGGAGGGTAGGGGCTGCGAGGACCGCAGCCCTGCTGGTCAGTGCAGCTGTGGTCAATGTTGTTCACAACCTCTGTTTCTTCTCTTTCTCTATAGACCAATGAGTGGAACAAGAATGATGACAGGCTGCTGCAGGCCGTGGAGAATGGAGATGCGGAGAAGGTGGCCTCATTGCTCTGCAAGAAGGGGGCTAGTGCCACCAAACACGACAGCGAGGGCAAGACCGCGTAAGCTGAAACACTGGTTTGCAGATATGCTGGTTATGGGTTTTCGGGGATGTTCTCTGGAATCCTTAGTATCCGCAGGGGAATTTCACACATGCTCCCTCTCCACTCCCATATTGAAATATGTGAGAAGATATTTTATCGAGTTCCTTTCTCTCCAAATTCTAAGTCACACATGGAGCTTTACCTCGAATGGGTATACATGTTCCCAGGTATTAGCAAAGGTTTTACTTCCCAAGATTGCAACCAATTGTAGGTGAGACATGAATTCTGTCTTCGATAAGAAATAGCATAAAAGAGAAAAAAGTACTTTCCTATAACCCTCGAACCTTACTGTTTATTTATCTTAAACTACTTGTTTATTTATTTGATCTTCCTTAGCATAGATCAGTAAGTACATGACTAGTATGATTTTGCTTTGTGGTTTGCTGTGTGTAGTACTCTTGCTTGCCATAATTAAAGCTACATACTTGATTAAGTATTTGTGTGTGTTTGTGTATGTGCATGTATTTGTTTATATCCATTCTGACGTTGGCAGTGTTGTAGAGAGAGCACTGACTTTGGAGCCAGATAGACGTCTCACAAGAACTCTATCACTTACGACTTGTGTAATCCTTGAACCTCAGCTTCCTTACTATAAAATGGAGATGGTATTAGTTAACTGTTAGAGTAGTTATGAGTATAAAATGAAATAATAATGTAGGTTGGGTGCCCTCAGAAGCAGGCTCTGAGACAAGGATTTAAGTGCGAGTAGTTTTACATCTTTTCTTTTTTTTAACATGTCAAATGATGGTTATTGTGTAATTACTGTGAAACACACAAAGCAGTAGTATATACTATTTAGGGATGTATACATACATACAATGCAAGTAATTTCTGTAGCCAGTGATCCCAGGAAGCATGAGAAAGGAAGAAACCTGTATTTTTAAGGTGTGTTATTGACAGGTTCCAACTTTGTCACTCTTTCTTGAAGAGGATTCTGGGAATCTTTTTAGACCTAGAGCAGGGTTTGGCTATGTTGCCCAAGCTAGACTTGAACTCCTGGGCCCAAGCAATCCTCCTGTCGCAGTCTCCCAAGTAACTGGGACTACAGGCATGTGCCACCATGCCTGGCTACTGTCTGATTTTATAAATAAAGTTTTACTGGAACACAGCCACACCCATTCATTTGGGCATTGTCCATGACTGCTCCCACACTGCAAAGGCAGAGTTGAGTAGTTATAGCAGAGACTACATGGCTCACAAAGCCCAGAGTATTTATCTGGCCTTTTACAAAAGGGTTTCCTTATCCCAGGTTCATAGTATGCCTCAGAGTTACTCCACTCAAGGGGTAAGGATCCTAGGGTACATATCCCTTATCTCCTCTCCCTCAAAGGTTGAGTGCTGACCGGGTACAGTGGCTCCCGCCTGTAATCCCAGCACTTTGGGAGGCTGAGGTGGGTGGAATCACTTGAGGTCAGGAGTTTGAGACCAGCCTAGCCAAAATAGTGAAGCCCTGTCTCTACTAAAAATAGAAAAATTAGCCAGGTGTGGTGCAGGCATCTATAATCCCAGCTACTTGGGAGGCTGAGGCAGGATAATCACTTGAACCTAGGAGGCGCAGGTTGCAATGAGCTGAGATTGCACCACTGCACTCTAGCCTGGGCAACAGAGCAAGATTCTGTATCAAAAGGAAAAAAAAAAAAAAAAAAAGTTGAGTGCTACTCTAAGGGACACCGTGGTCATGGCCAGAAAAAGTCCAAGGGGTCCCCAACCCCCAGGCCACAGATGGGACCAGTACTGCTCACAGCGGGAGATGAGCAGTGGTTGTGCAAGCATAACCTTCCTCTGTGTTTACAGTCACTCCCCACTGCTCGCATTACTATCTGAGCTCCGCCTCCTGTCAGATCAGCGGCAGCATTAGATTCTCACAGGAGCACAAACCCTATTGTGAACTGCGCATTCCAGGGATCTAGATTGCGAGCTCCTTATGAGAATCTAATGTTTGATGATCTGTCAGTGTCTCCCATTACCCCCAGATGGAACCGTGTAGTTCCAGAAAAAAAAAGCCCAGGGCTCCCACAGATTCTACATTACAGCAAGTTGTATAATTATTTCATTATATATTACAATGTAATAATAATAGAAATAAAATACACAGTAAATGTAATGCACTTGAATCATCCCGAAACCATCCCCCGTACTTGGTCTGTGGAAAAACTGTCTTTCACAAAACTGGTCCCTGGTGCCGAAAAGGTTGGGCACCGGTGGTCTAAGGGGATTTGGGAAGGGCACCTTTAGCTGTAGGTACTCTATATAAGGAGTGGCACAGCACCCAGCCCACAGTGGGCCCTTGATAAAGCCGGTCACCTACCCTGCTCATCCTAGATTAGTGGTTCACAATCTTGGCCGCTTCTGCATTTCTGCATTTGAATCACCTGGAGTGCTTTTTTTTTTGAGATGGAGTCTCTGTCGCCAGGCTGGAGTGCAGTGGCGTGATCTCGGCTCACTACAACCTCTGCCAGGCTGGAGTACAGTGGTACGATCTTGGCTCACTGCAACCTCCGCCTCCTGGATTCAGGCGATTCTCATGCCTCTGCCTCCTGAGTAGCTGGGACTACAGGCACCTACTACCACACTGGGCTAATTTTTGTATTTTTAGTACAGACGGCGTTTCACTATGTTGGCCAGGATGGTCTCAATCTCCTGACCTCGTGATCCGCCTGCCTCGGCCTCCCAAAGTGCTGGGATTATATACAGGCATGGAGTGCTTTTTAAAAATATTGATGCCATATTGATCAGAATCACCCCAGATGCTCTGAATCACTTGGTCTGGGGAGAGGCCCAGGAATCTTTATTTTTTGTTCTGAGGTGTTTGGTGGTAAATGTTGGGGCTTTTGGTCTCCATTTTGAATCACTACTCGCCCTTCTTTGTCCCTGCTCTCCCTAGTCCAGGTTTGCACATGTTTGTGCAAGACAACCTCTTCAAGTCATCCCAGAGAAAGGGGAGAGAAATGTTTATAATTTCGTCCAAGATAGTACTTACTAAAGAGAAGACAGAAAATTTAGATGAGCAGCTTATCTACAATTGTGATAACCTTAACAAATTTGAAGCTTTTGATCATAAGATATATTTCATGTAGAATAGATGGTCAGGCTTATTTTATGTTCTCCCTCTCTTTTTATTGTGGTAAAATGCATATAACATAAAATTTACCATTTTAACCATTTTAAAGCATACAATGTAGTGGCATTAAGTATATTCACAATGTTGCACAACCATTGTCACTTTCTAAGTTCTAGAACTTTCTAATCAACCCAAAGAAAACCCCATACCCATTAAGAAGGAACTCCCCAACCTCCCCTCCCCTTCTTCTGGCAACCACGAATCTGGATTCTGTCTCTGGATTTGCCCACTCTGGATATTTTTTATAAATGTAATCATATAATATGTGGCCTCTTGTCTCTGTTCCTTTCATTTAGCATGTTTTCAAGGCTCACTCGAGTTGTAGCTTCTATCAGTACTTCATTCTATTCTCTCTTCATGGTAGACATATACATAGCAGTTAGATAAGAGTCACCACCTCCATTTTGCAGATAATAAAACTAAGGCCCACATAACACAGCTCTTCCTGAATTTACCTTTTTGTATGTGTGTGTGTGAGACAGAGTCTCACTCTGTCACCCAGGCTGGAGTGCAGTGGTGCAGTCACAGCTCACTGCAGCCTCAACCTCACAGGGTCAAGCGATCCTCCTGCCTCAACCTCTCAGTTAGCTGAGACTACATGCATGCATCACTGTACCCAGCTAATTCTGGTTTTGTTTTGTTTTGTTTTTGTAATGATGGGATCTTGCTGTCTTGTCCTAGTGATCTTCCCATGTCAGCTTCCTAAAGTGTTGGGATTACAGGCGTGAGCCACCATTCCCAGCCTTCTATTTTCTAGAGGGCTTTTGTGGTAATTTTGCCCTGGAATCTACAGTTGCCTGTCTGTCTAGAAGCTTGATTTTGGCCCTCAAGGGCTTTCCTCTGGCTCTGCCCCACTTACCTACATCCTCTCTCCCTGCTGTTTCTTCTGGAGGTGGAGCTGTCTGCTCCCCCGCTCCCCACAGGTCAGAACGTCCACCTGTGCACCCAGGTTCGATATCCAGTTCAAAATGCCATTCTCGCTGGTTCTCTTCATTCTTTTTGACTTTTCTTCTCTTTGAAATACTAGAAATCTTGATTTAGAACCTGGTATATTCGATTATTTTATTCTATTTATTTAGAGATGGGGTCTTGCCATATTGCCCAGGCTTGATTTGAATACTTGGCCTCAAGTGATCCTCCTGCCTCAGCCTCCTGAGTAGCTGGGACTATAAGGCATGCACTACCACACCTGCCTTTATTCTATTATATCGAATGAACAAGAACAACAACAGAAATGTCTCCATTCTAAGAAAACCTTTGTTTTCTGAAAGACTTGATTCCCATACAGTATAGTAAAGCTCCCTAAGGACAGAGATGGTATAATCTTGTTGTATTGGTCTTTCCCATTGTTCTAGGCCCAAAGGAGGCCTTCAGTAGGGATTTGTGTAAGTAACGTTTCAGTGTGATTCTTGTGGAGAAAACATTCTTTTTTTGCTAATAATATCTTATGGGTAAATTGCTTAGGGGTGAATCAACTTGGATTCAGAGGGGAAAGAATTCTTCTGGTGAACATCACAACCTGACTTGGCTCTTCAGCTTCCATGGCAATTTAAATAGAGAAGTACTCAACCTTTACCACCTAGAGAGCCAGGCAGTCTAGAAAGTCCCAATAATGTGGCAACAAAGGCAGCCATCTCCACAGACGTTCTCCAGAAGCCTCCATAACCCAAGGTCAATAACCAGATGGGTGGTTGGGTAATGCCTTAGACTTTTGAGTTTCTTTCTGGAGTATTTCCTTTCAGGGAAAGATGAGAATGCATGCCAGGAAATTTTCTTCCTCTAAGACTGATCAAAGAGGGGTTAAAAAAAAAAAGTAAAAGCAACTGAATGACTGGAATTCATTTAGGAAAAGAATAAAGGAAGGGTGGTGTCTTGGGTAGGAAACGAACAAAATAGAGCAGAGCCAAGAGTTATAGCTGCAGGCTGTGTTTATGGAGTCAGGCCTGGCGTGCCTCTGCCCAGCTGTTCTCTTTCCATGGTGGATGTGAGGAAGTGGGAGGAGGTCAGTGTCCTCAAACCTCTTACCGTAGAAGAGTCTAATTGTTTCAAGATGGGTTCCCCTACATTTGGATGTGCATTTAATTAAGGTTATGTGTGTTTGTCTTAGGAACAACCAGACTAAATAAAATCACTGCCGACACTGTAGCATTTGAACAAATACCACCTGGGCATGTGTGTGTAGATATAAGGAGTGTGTGCATGTGTGTGTGTATGTGTCTGTAGCATTTTATGTAGCCCACTTTTCAGAAACCTGATCTTTTTGGCTATGAAAGCAAGAATTTGGGAGAGTATTTTTAGATGACTCTGTGGAGCTTGACTATAAAGTGGGGGAGGCAGGCCTTGAACTTTAGAAATTACTATAATAAGGGCTTCTCTGGCTGGTGGTTTGTTGCACGTTCTCCCTTCCTGTTTTCTCAGAATAGGGATGTATTAGATATTTTACACCAGCAGTTCAATCTTGGAAATCAAGTTATACCACCTGATAAGCTTTCGCCAGTTCTTCTCACATACAGCTTCCAAATTAGTTTACCTAAAACCACTATACATTTGTGCAATTGCAGCCTCCTATCCTCCCTGTGAAATCACCCTATGTCTTTTCTAAGACCTGTTGATATTTGTCACAGTGATAAACTGAAGAATGTAATTGCTATATCCATTCTGCTTTGAGTCATATAGATTTTTGAAGTTGAGATAACCTCTTTTTATACTTGGCAAATATGCTTGATGTTTGTGTTTCATTAATCTAGTTGGGAGGTACTCCCTGGGTCCAAAATGTTCCAGACTTATCTTAAGTAAATACAAAAGGAGAAAATATGCTCCTGGCCTCAAGATGCATAACACCTAGTCAGAAAGACAAGGCCAGTGAAAATACTGGAGAATAATCAGATGCTAACCTGTAAAATACGACATGTAAGGGGTTCAGGACAGAAGAGCTCATGAGACACTAGAGATGCTAAGAAATGCTTCCTGACTAAAGTGTGATATGAGGTCAGCCTTGTAGAATGGAACCAGTAGGATATGGGTGGATACAGGCAAATAGGGTTCAGGTAACAACATGAACAGAGGCCACCCTAAATAGATTGTTTTGGTTTGGTTTTTTGAGATGGAGTCTTGCTCAGGCTATAGTGCAGTGGAGTGGCCTTGGCTCACTGCAACCTCCTGCTTCCTGGGTTCAAACTGTTCTCCTGCCTCAGCCTCCCACATAGCTGGGACTACAGGCGCCCACCACCATGCCTAATTTTTGTATTTTTAGTAGAGATGGGGTTTCACCAGCCCAGGCTGGTCTCAGACTCCTCAAGTCATCTGCCTGCCTTGGCCTCCCAAAGTGCTGGGAACACTGGCGTGAGCCACCGCGCCCGGCAACCACCCTAAATTGAAACGGGAGCAATGACACCATGGCCATGCTTTCTTTCCCTTCTTTAAGAGCTCATCAGAGCAACTTGAGTTTGGGGTCCCACTCACTAGATCATTGGTTCTCAACTCGGCTCCCATTAGAATCACCTGGGCAGCTTTGACAAATGCTGAGTTCCACCTGCAGAGAGTCTGGTTTCACTGGTATGGCGGTACTCCCAGGGATGGGGTTTCAGAAAGCACTTTAGGTGATTTGAATGGTTTGTCCAAATAGAACCACTGAGCAGGACACTGTCCAGTGAGACCCTGCATTACCTAGCCCAGAGCTTTCCAACAGGTGCTACAAAGTGATACGTTATAGGTAGGCTGAGGAAGTCCCAGGAGGCACAGGTGAATTTTTTTTTTTTCTCTCTCTCTGTCTCTCTGTGTCTCTCTCTCACACACAAACATATCCCTGTATATATGCATTGTATGTATGTAAGACTTGTGCACGAAATAGAATTGCAATGAAAGGTAAATTTTGGCTTAAAGTAAATTATATTAAAGTAACAATTCTTGAATTTTTTTTTTAAAGGAAGCAGTGTTCTATGTTAAAGCTGAACATAATTTCTTGCAAAATTGCACTTTAGAAAGAAGAGTTATAACCAAGATCGTGGTGCAAAATTGATGAGCAATTGGAAATTAGGAACTACATTGATTAAAATATTGGTGATATGCCACATGTTCTCACTCATAGGTGGGAATTGAACAATGAGAACACTTGGACACAGGATGGGGAACATCACACACCGGGGCCTGTCTTGGGGTGGGAGGAGGGGGAAGGGATAGCATTCGGAGATATACCTAATGTAAATGATGAGTTAACGGGTGCAGCACACGAACATGGCACATGTATACATATGTAACAAACCTGCACATGTACCCTAGAACTTAAAGTATAATAAAAAATTTTTTTTTACATACAGTTTAAAAAAAAATGTTGGTGATATGGTTTGGCTTTGTGTCCCCACCCAAATCTCATCTTGAATTGTACTCCCATAATTCTGATGTGTTGTGGGAGGGACCTGGTGGGAAGATAAGTAGACTCATGGGGGCGGTTTCCCCCATACTGTTCCTGAGGTAGTGAATAAGTCTCACGAGATCTGATGATTTTAGTAGGAGTTTCTGCTTTTGCTTCTTCCTCATTTTTCTCTTGCCATTGCTATGTAAGAAGTGCCTCTCACCTCCTGCCGTGATTCTGAGGCCTTCCCAACCATGTGGAATTATAAGTCCAATTAAACTTCTTTTTCTTCACAGTCTCAGGTATGTCTTTATCAGCAGCGTGAAAATGGACTAATATGGTAAATTGGTACCAGTAGAGTGCGGCATTGCTGAAAAGATACCTGAAAATATGCAAGCAACTTTAGAACTGGGTAACAGGCAGAGGTTGAAACAGTTTGGAGGGCTCAGATGAAGAAAGGAAAATGTGGGAAGGTTTGGAACTTCCTAGAGACTTGGAAGGCTCAGAAGATAGGAAGATGTGGGAGAGTTTGGAACTTCCTGGAGACTTGTTGAATGGCTTTGCCCAGAATGCTGATAGCGATATGGACAATAGGGTCCAGGCTGAGGTGGTCTCAGATGGAGATGAGAAACTTGTTGGGAACTGGAGTAAAGGTGACTCTTGTTATGTTTTAGCAAAGAGACTGGTGGCATTTTGCCCCTGCCCTAGTGATTTGTGGAAATTTGAACTTGAGAAAGATGATTTAGGGTATTTGGCAAAATAAATTTCTAAGGAGCAAAGCATTCAAGAGGTAACTTGGGTACTGTTAAAGGCATTCAGTTTTATAAGGGAAGCAAAGCATAAAAGTTTGGAAAATTTGCAGCCTGACTGTGAGATAGAAAAGAAAAATTCATTTTCTGTGGAGAAACTCAAGCCAGCTACAGAAATTTGCATAAGTAGCAAGGCCTAATGTTAATCCCCAAGACCATGGGGAAAATGTCTCCAGGCCATGCCAGAGACCTTCATGGCAGCCTCTCCTACCACAGGCCAGGAGGCCCAGGAAGAAAAAGTGGTTTCATGGGCCGGGCCCAGGGTTCCTGTGCTGTGTGCACCCTAAGGACTTGGTGTCCTGTGTCCTAGCCACTCCAGCTGTGGCTAAAAGGGGCCAACATAGAACTTGGGGCTGTGGCTTCAGAGGGTGCTCCAAGTCTTGACAGCTTCCACATGATGTTGAGCTTACAAGTACAAAGAAGTCAAGAACTGGGTTTGGGAAACTACACCTGGATTTCAGAAGATGTATGGAAACACTTGGATGCCCAGGCAGAAGTTTGCTGCAGGGTTGGGGCCCTCATGGAGAACCTCTGCTAGGGCAGTCCAGAAGGGAAATGTAGGGGTGGGATCCCCTCACAGAGTCCCTCCTGAGGTACCAGCTAGTGGAGCTGTGAGAAGAGGGCCACCATCCTCCAGACCCCAAAATGGTAGATTCACCGACAGTTTGCACCATTCACCTGGAAAAACTGCAGACGCTCAACACCAGCCCATGAGAGCAGCAGGGAGGGAGGCTGTACACTGCAAAGCCACAGGGGTGGAGCTGCCCAAGACCATGGGAGCCCACCTCTTGCATCAGTGTGACCTGGATGTGAGACCTAGAGTCAAAGGAGATCATTTTGAAGCTATAAAATTTGATTGCCCCGCTGGATTTCAGACTTGATTGGGCCCTGTAACCACTTTGTTTTGGCCAATTTCTCCCATTTGGAATGGGTGTATTTGCCCAATACCTGCACCCCCATTGTATATAGGAAGTAATGAGCTTGATTTTGATTTTACAGGCTCATAGGTGGAAGGGACTTGCCTTGTCCCAGATGAGGCTTTGGACTGTAGACTTTTGGGTTAATGCTGAAATGAGTTAAGACTTTGGGGGAACTGTTGGGAAGGCATGATTTGTTTTGAAATGTGAGGATTGAAATCTCCCCACATGAGATTTGGAGGGACCAGGGGCAGAATGATATGGTTTGGCTCTGTGTCCCTACTCAAATCTCATCTAAAATTGTACTCCCATAATTCCTACATGTGGTAGGAGTACCTGGTGGGAGATAATTTGAATCATGGCTGCGGCTTACCCCATACTGTTCTTGCAGTAGTGAACAAGTCTCATGAGATCTGATGGTTTTAGTACAGGTTTCGGCTTTTGCATCTTCCTCATTTTTCTCTTGCCACCACCATGTAAGAAGTGCCTTTCACCTTCTGCCATGATTCTGAGGCCTCCCTAGCCATGTGGAATTCTAAGTCCAATTAAACCTCTTTTTCTTCCCAGTCTTGGGTATGTCTATGAGCAGCGTAAAAACAGACTAATACAATTGGTAAGATCATAGTATTTTTCATTTAAGAGCTATTTTCAAAGTTGGATTAAGTATATTGAGAATGAAGGATTTTAGACACTTAAATGGGTAATTGTTGCCCAGGGTCAAAGCTCTTTGGCTTTGCTTTTCCTCTCTCTGTTCCCTCCACTGGCTGGACCTGCCCCAAATGCAGAGGTCAGGAGAGCCTGGGAAATGTAGTTGGCTGTGATAGAAAACAGAGCAAGGGAGGGTGGGGATGGATCTCAGAACTCACAGCAGCGAGTGACATGCACTCAGCCACTATCACTCTGGGGCCGCTGGAACGGGAGATTCTCATGCTGAGCAGCAACCAGCCTGCTCAGAGGTGGAGGCACGTAAGATCATTAGCATGTGCCAGCTCTTCAAAAACACTTCTGCTTTCCCTGCTCAGTTCCTGCCTTCCAAGATGCCGTTGCCGCCACTGCCACCAGCACCAGCACCACTCCCACCACCACCACCACCAGCACCATCCCCCCCACCACCACCACCAGCACCACCCCACCACCACCATCCCCTGCCCCATTCCACCAAGTCTGGCGTATCATTCAAGGCCCAATTTGCCATCTCTTTCCTGAAACCATTTCTGGTTTCCTGAGTGAGCGCTGTCTTGCCACTGCCTCTCTGAAATCACCTAGGATTTAATGGGTTTTGGTTTCTAGGTACTTATCTGATTTCTGTTATCAAATTATCAGGGCGAGAGCCCAATCTTTCCTAATAAGAAAGGAATTGTTTCTTATTAATTACGTTAATACTGAATGTCCCAACACCTGGCTAGGTTCTCATGGAGAACCTCTGCTAGGGCAGTGCAGAAGGGAAATGTAGGGGTGGGACCCCCTCACAGAGTCCCTACTGGGGCACCACCTAGTGGAGCTGTGAGAAGAGGGCCGCCATCCTCCAGACCCCAGAATGGTAGATTCACCGACAGTTTGCACTGTTCACCTGGAAAAGCTGCAGACACTCAACACCAACACGTGAGAGCAGCTGGGAGGGAGGCTGTACCCTGCAAAGCCACAGGGGTGGAGTTGCCCAAGACCATGGGAGCCCACCTCTTGCATCAGTGTAACCTGGATGTGAGGGACTCTGTGAGGGGGTCCCAACCCTATATTTCCCTTCTGCACTGCCCTAGCAGAGGTTCTCCATGAGCACCTAGCCCAGTGTTGGGGCATTCAGTAATAACATAATTAATAAGAAACGACTCCTTTCCTATTAGGAAAGATTGGGCCCTCGCCCTGATAATTTGATGACAGAAATCAGATAAGTACCTAGGTAACAAAAACCCTATGTCATTCAGCCAGCAGTTTATTCATTCACCTTAGAGAGCGCATCAGTTTCCATCAGGTGTTTCCCATCTGATGCTCTCAATCACCCGGAAGTAAATTTATGAAGAGGGAAGTGGGGAACAGAAAAGTTCTGGAATTAGTAGAAATCTCCTGTTTTACATACTGGAGTCTGGGGGTGTATCGGTGAGTACATAGAAATCATTTGCCCTAATGGAGATTTCATAATGCCCAAGTATCATTTCCAGACCATCCTTATGAAGCCAAACAATCCTGAAGAAAAAGAGCAAATGCACTGGTTAAATGGCATGGGCCCCGGGCGTGGTGATTCACGCCTGTAATCCCAGCACTTTGGGAGACCGAGATGGGCAGATGGCTTGAGGTCAGACGTTCAAGACCAGCCTGGCCAACATGGCGAAATCCCGTCTGTACTAAAAATACAAAAATTAGCTGGGTGTGTAGATGCACGCTTGTAATTCCAGCTACTCGAGAGGCTGCGGCACACGAATCGCTTGAACCTGGGAGGTGGAGGTTGCAGTGAGCCAAGATGCTGCCACTGCACTCCAGCCTAGATGACAGAGCAAGACCCAGTCTCAAAAAAAAAAAAAAAAAAGGATGAGGGTTGGTTCTCAGCCCTTAGGTATTTGATCTTTCATCTCAGCGTCTTCTCCCTCCTGTCCTCAGAAGTAGTACTGCTGATTCTATTAATTATCACGTCATGGGCACTTAAAGGACAGTAATCCTGTTTTGTTTTGTTTTGTTTTGTTTTGTTTTTTAATAGAGCAGTCATTTTTTACATGCCAGTCATTTATTATACCTTCTGAGCAGGGAAAGGCAACCAATGTTTCCATCTCAAACTTTCTGCAACATCAGTTCCTAATAGAAGCAGTGATCAGCTATTGCAGCTGCTTTTAAAATCACTGAAAGCCAGGCAGCCCATCACTTCTCTGCTGAAAAGATTTGTCTGTGGGCCAATAGGGTTAATTCTCACTGGCAGAGTAGAATTTAGTTTTTCAAGGCTTTTATAACTAAAGTTATGAAATAGTGCTGCCTTCCTTACCCTCAGATTATAATCTGAAACGGGATTCAGACCTTTTAATCCTATTGTTAGGATTGGCCTGCTGAAATATTCTGTGTGTGCTAAGCCTCATTTGAACTCAGTGACCTAGAATTTAGATATTGCAGCAAATTAGTGCCATAGAACACTTGTTAGGCTGGGATGAAATCCTAGACTTTTAGGGGAGAAAAGTCTTAGTAATTCTGTAGATCACTGAAGCCAGTGAATTTGAGTTACTTTAAATTGTCCCATAGCTTGGGGATGGCAGGGTTGAGACCAAAATCAAGGACTAATGACTTAGTTTATATATATATTTTTAAGATAAACTTACTCTGTAACACAGGCTGGAGTGCAGTGGTGCGATCTCAGCCTCACGGTAACCTCCGACTCCTGGATTCAAGCAGTTCTCATGTCTCAGCCTCATGAGTAGCTGGAATTTCAGGCATGTGCCACCATACCTAGCTAATTTTTGTATTTTTTAGTAGAGACGTGGCTTTCAACATGTTGGCCAGGCTAGTCTTGAACTCCTCACCTCAAGTGATCCACCTGCCTTGGCCTCCCCAAATGCTGGGATTACAGGCATGAACCACCACGCTCAGCTGCAGTTTATACTTCTTTCTACTGTGCCAGTGGTCCTAAAAATTGAATGTGTATAAGAGTCACCTTCAGGGTAGGGGAGCTTGCAGGGCTCCTCCCCTGGTGTCAGGAGAGGATCCCGACATTACGCCCGTCCAGCCCATTCCCCAGTGATGCGGATGCTGCAGGTCCGGGAAACATACTTTGAGAACCACTGCACGACACTGATGGGAAACAAAATCGAGCTCATATCATAAAGGACACAGCTTTCTCTCCTAAGAATGTACGTTACAACTTGAGAAAAATATCTGTTTATGCCGGTATACAGGTGTGCCTTGACGTGAGAAAACTCAAAAACTTCAGACTAAAAAAGCAAATTCAAAACTAAAGATTTACATGACCTAAAAATTAATTCTGTGGCTAGGAAAATTGCAATAAACAAAACAAAGTGTTTGCCTTCATGGTACATGCAGTCTCTAATGGGGCGGACTGACAATAAACAGATGCCTCTTTGCTGTAATATCAAATACATTCAAGAAAATAAAGAGGACGTTGGACTATGCCGGTGAGCCTGGGGAAGGAAGCCCTCTCAGCAGATTCCTGAATGGAGTGAGGGAGTCAGCTGTGCACTTTTCTGCAGGAACAGCTCTCCTGATGGAGGGAACTGCAAGGCAAAGGCCCTGGGGTGGAAGGACGCTTGATGTGCTCAGGAAACAACAGAAAGCCCAGTGAATAGGGAGAGTCCTAGAAGGTAGGTCAAAGAGAGAGCCACACGGCGTGTAGAGCCTTGTATGCTACAGGAAGGAATTTACCTAATTTTAAAAATATGATCTAATATTTAAAATATTTTAATCCTGCTTTAAAAATATTAATATCATTAAATTTTTCTCTCCGGAAGGACGTCATGTAAAAAGAGTATAATAAAAATATAAGCAATTTGAGGTGGTCAAGATGCAAGGCTCCTGCTGCAGAACTGAGATGCTGAGACTCTCAAGGGATTGTGGGAAAGTTGTTATGTACTATGAAGTATTTGAGTCTCTTCCTGATCACAGTCACTCCTTTCTTGGAAATGGAGACTTTTTTAAAAGGAAAGAAGGGAGTCGTGGGCGTATTAAGGGGAAACTACCCCTGGGGGCAGAGCAGTGATCTCTGACATATTTCCTAACCTCTCTGAGCATCAGTGTCTCCATCTGTGAAATGAAGATGTTGGACCAGTTATTCTTCTGCAACGTACTAACACTCTGGTATTCTGGGGTGTGGCTAATGCTGGTAGGGTCTGGTGTATGGTCATTTCTTTGTGTGAGCATTGGTGGCTTGCTTGATTTGGGGAAGTGAATATTGGTTGCAGAGGCAATGGAAGGAATTGATCATGGTAACAGGCGCCCTGGTGGTGAAGAAGGCAAGACAGACTGGTTTGAGGGAAATTTTCAGTGAATGAATATGCCTGAGAAATTGAAGTCTTGTAAAAGTAGCCAGTGAGTTTGTATTTCTTCCCAATATCTATTTCAGCTGGTAATCAGAAACCAGAAGAATTGTGTTTGTTATTATTCTGAAAGATAGAAGGAGCTTTCCGGGTTATAACTTCAGAGCTTTTGAATAGCAACACTTCAAGCCTCCTTTGGCTTAAGAGCCTTGAGAATTATCCCAGCCTTGTCCCATGGTATTTATTTCGGGAAAGT
This sequence comes from Piliocolobus tephrosceles, assembly GCF_002776525.5. Classification (NCBI taxonomy): domain Eukaryota; kingdom Metazoa; phylum Chordata; class Mammalia; order Primates; family Cercopithecidae; genus Piliocolobus; species Piliocolobus tephrosceles. The sequence continues at coordinate 33,805,847 of NC_045437.1, forward strand.
TTGCACAACTTGCTGAGTGGTTTGGTAGGAAATGAAACCTCCCTTGCAGGCTCTGTTTGCTTCTGTGCTTGGATTATATCCCTGTCTGTTTGAGAGCCCTGGCAACCCTAATCTATCCCACTGAGAACACTGTTTGCTTTTTGCCCAATACTTCCAGATTTTAGTTTAAACTTTGATTTTTAAAGACTAGCACAGCCAGTAGGTTATATTATGTACGTGTCACTGGTTTTTGTTTTTTGTTTTTTTGGGATGAGGTCTTGCTCTGTTGCCCAGGTTGGAGTGCAGTGGCACGATCACAGCTGACTGCAGCCTCAACCTCTCAACCTCCTAGGCTTAAGTGATCCTCCCTCCTCACCCTCTCAAGTAGGTGGGACTACAGGTATGTGGCACCTCACCCGGCTAATTTATTTTTGTACTTTTTGTAGAGATGGGGTTTCACCATGTTGCCCAGGCTTGTCTTGAACTCCTGAGCTCAAGTGATCCACTTGCCTGAGTCTCCCAAAGTGTTGGGATTACAGGCATGAGCCACTGCCCCCAGTTGTGTGCACAGTGATTTAACAAATGGTGCCATTTCTCAGTAAAATGGTAAAGAACCAGCTCTAGATGCAGAATGCCTGGGTTAGAATCCAGAAATTACTTGTAATTTCTGGGACTTTGGGCAAGTTATTAGGTTAGTGCAAAAGTAATTGTGGTTTTTGCCATACTTTTAATGGCAGAAACCACAGTTACTTTTGCAACAACCTAATAGCAAACTTCTCCGCCTCAGTTTTCCTTCTCTGCTAAATGGGAGTAATAAACTTCACTTCAACCCCTCATAGGCTTGTTGTAAGGATGAAATGAGTTAAGATGTTCCTAGCGTGTAATGTTTCCATAGAGTACCTGCTATCACTGTTGATGTTGTTATTTAATTGCCTCAGACTGGTTTAGAAATGAGGGAACCGAAGTTAAGCAATGCAGCAACAAGGCAGCTGACCAGCCTTGTCACCTGGGCCTCCTGAGTCACCCTCCAGCCTCCTGGCATGCTCCCTGTTGTGCCTCTGTTGGTCCCTCCATTGGCAGCAGGCTGCCACCCAGCTGCTGTTCCAGGCTCTCTTCAGGAAAGAGAAATGAGAGCCAGAGAAAGAGAGTGCACTACAAAACTCTTATTAGCACTGAAACCTTGGAATCTTTCCAAGTGACAAGAGTAGGGACATTCCAAATATCAATAAGCAGCAAAGGGATCAAAGTCATCTTGTGTAAATCTTCAGGCTGCTTATTTGTGCCATTTTGCTACATTGCTGCTGAAGGGCCCCAGTTGAGTTTTACAAGCAAAGCTAAACACTGCCTATTGTGATGAAACGTGAAACAGCAGATTCCTTTTTTTGTGGAACATATCCATAAAATTGTTTTTATGGCTAAGTTTGTTTTCAAACGAACTTTGAAACAGTGGGTGCCTTGACAAAAATGATGGCGTGACCCTGTTCAATAAATAGTGTGGGACAATTGGATATCCATATACAGAAGAATGAAATTGGACCTTCCTCTCTCCCCATATACACAAAGCAACTCTCAATGGATTAAAGACTTAAATGTAAGACCTGAAACTGTAAAACTACCAGAACAAAACATAGGGGAAACACTTCAAGACACTGGTCTAGGCAAAGATTGCGTTGCTAAGACCTCAAAAGCGTAGACAACTGTAACAAAAATAGACAAATCAGATTATATTAAACTAAAATGTTTTGGCACAGCAAAGGAAAAAACAAAGTGAAGAGACAACCTGTTGAATGGGAGAAAATATTTGCAAACTATTCATTCACCAAGGAACTAATATCCAGAATACACAAGGAACTCAAACAACTCGACAGACAAAAAATAAATAATCCCATTAAAAAGTGGGCTAAGGACATGAATAGATATTTCTCAAAAAAAGACATACAAATGACCACAGCTATATTTAAAAAAAAAAATACTCAACATCACTAAGCATCAGGGAAATGCAAATCAAAACCACAAGGAGATGTCATCCTACCTCAGTTAGAATGACTATTATTACAGAGGAAAAATAACAGATTCTGGAAGGATGCAGAGAAAAGAAAACTCATACACTGTTGGTGGGAATGTAAATTGGTTAAACTACTGTGGAAAATAAAATGGAGCTTCCTCAAAAAATTAGAACTACTGTACATCCAGCAATTCCACAGCTGGGTGTTTATCCAAAGGAAAAGAAATTGGGAAGTCCTAGCTAAAGCAATCAGACAAGAGAAAGAAACAGCATCCAAATTGGAAAGGAAAAAGCCAAGTTATTCTTGTTTGCAGATGATATGATTTTATACTGGAAAAACCCCAAAGACTCCACTGCAAAACTGTTAGACTGATAAACAAGGCTGGGCGCAGTGGCTCACATCTGTAATCCCAGCAGTTTGGGAGGCCGAGGTGGGCAGATCACTTGAGGTCAGGAGTTTGAGACCAGCCTGGCCAACATGGTGAAACCCTGTGTCTACTTAAAAAAAAAAAAAAAAGCCAGGCATTGTGGCACATCCCATAGCCAGGCATTGTGCCTGTCATCCCAGCTACTTGGGAGGCTGAGGGAGGAGAATCTCTTGAACCTGGGATGCAGAGGTTGCAGTGAGCTGAGATGTCACCGTTGCCCTCTAGCCTTGGTGACAGAGTGAGACTCTGTGCAGAAAAACAAACAAAAACTGATAAGCAAGTTCAGCAAAGTTGCGGGATACAAAATCAACATAAAAAATCAGTAGCATTTCTATATGCCAATAGCAAAGCATCTGAATAAAATGAATCAAGTAATTCGATTTATAGTAGCCACACATAAAATAAAATACTTAAAGTTAACCAAATAAAAGATCTCTACAATGAAAACTGTAAAACATTGATTAAAGAAATTGGAAAGGACACACACAAAAATGGAAACATTCTTTAACAATACTGATTCTTCTAACCATGAACTTGGAAGAATGTCCATACTATCCAAGCAGTCTACAGATTCAATGCAATCCCTATAAAAATACCAATGACATTTTTCATAGAAAAAAAATCCTAAAGTTTATATGGACCCACAAAAGACCCAGAATAGCAAAGCTATCCTGAGCAAAAAGAGCAAAACTGGAAAAATCCCACTACCTGACTTCAAATTGTACTACAGAGCTATAGGAACTAAAACAGCATGATACTGGCATGAAAACAAATACACAGACCAATAGAACAGAATAGAGAACCCAGAAACAAATTCATACATCTACAGTAAACTCATTTTTGACAAAGGTGCCAAGAATGTACATTGGGAAAAGGACACACAGAAGAATGAAACTAGACCCCTATCTCTTGCCACATACAGAAATAAAAATGGATTAAAGATTTAAATCTAAGACCTCAAACTATGAAACTACTATAAGAAAACATTGAGGAAACTCTGTAGGACATTGGGTTGGGCAAAGATTTCTTGAGTAATACCCTACAAGCACAAACAACCAAAGCAAAAATGAACAAATGGGGATCATATCAAGATAAAAAGCTTCTGCACGGCAAAGGAAACAATCAGCAAAGAGATAACCCACAGAATAGGAGAAAATATTTGCAAGCTACCCATCTGACAAGGGATTAACAACCAGATATATAAGGAGCTCAAACAACTCTATAGGAAAATAATCCAATAATCTGATTTAAAAATGGGCAAAAGATACAGGTGCAGTGGCTCATACTTGTAATCCTAGCACTTTGGGAGGTCAAGGCGAGAGGATTGCTTTAGCCTAAGAGTTCAAGACCAGCGTGGGCAACATGGGAGCCCTCATCTCTATTGAAAATGAATGAATGAATGGGCAAAAGATCTGAATCGACATATCCCAAAAGACATACAAATGGCAAACAGGTATATGAAAAGATGCTGAACATCGTTGATCATTAGAGAAATACAGATCGAAATTACCATGAGCTAACTACCATGAGCTCTTTTGGATGTCAGCCATTTTAACTGGGGTGCAACAGTTAAAATGGCTGACATCCAAAAGACAGACAATAACAAATGTTGGCAAGGATGTGGGGAAAAGGGAACCCTCACACACTGTTGGTGAGAATGTAAATTAGTATAACCATTATGGAGAACAGTTTGGAGGTTCCTCAAAAAACTAAAAATAGAATTATCATATGATACAGCAATCCCACTGCTAGGTATATACCCAAAAGAATGGAAATTGCTGCATTGAAAAGATATCTGCACTCTCATGTTTATTGTAGCATTATTCTCAGTAGCCATTATTTGGAAGCAACCTAAGTGTCCATCATCAGATGAATGGATAAAGAAAATGTGGTACATATGCACAATGGAGTACTGTTCAACCATCAAAAAAAGAATGAGATCCTGTCATTTGCAACAACATGGATGGAACTGGAGGTCATTATGTTAACTGAACTAAGCCAGGCACAGAAAAACAAACTTTGCCTATTCCCACTTATTTGTGGGAGCTAGAAATTAAACTCATGGAGATAAGAGCAGAATGATGGTTACCACAGGTAGAGAAGGGTAGTGGGTTGGGGGAAAGTGGGGAGGTTAATGGGTACACAAATATGGTTAGATATTAATGGAATAAATAAGATCTTGTATTTGATAGCACCACAGAATGACTATAGTCAACAATAATTTATTATACATTTTAAGATAACTGAAAGAGTGTAATTGAGTTGTTGGTAACACAAAGAAAGGATAAATGCTTAAAGTGATGGATACCCCCATTTACCCTGATGTGATTATTCACATTGTATGCCTATATTAAAATATCTCGGCTGGCCACAGGGGCTAACACCTGTAATCCCAGCACTTTGGAAGGCTGAGGCAGATGGATCACTGGAGCCCAGGAGTTCAAGGCCAACCTGGACAACATGGCAAAAACCTGTCTCTACAAAAAAAATAGAAAAATTAGCTGGGCATGATAGTATGTATCTGTAGTCTCAACTATTCGGGAGACTGAGGTGGGAGGATTGCTTGAGCCAGGGAGATTGAGGCTGTGGTGAGCCAAGAGCACACCACTGCACTCCAGCCTAGGTGACAGAATGAGACCATTTCTAAAAAAAACCCCACCAAAACTCATGTGCCCCACAAATATATATACCCACTATGTACCCACAAAAATTAAAAACAAGTAAAAGAGCTGGGCGCAGTGGCTCATACCTGTAATCCCAGCACTTTGGGAAGCCAAGGTGGGAGGATCACTTGAGGTCAGAAGTTCGAGACCAGCCTGGCCAACATGGTGAAACCCCCATCTCTACTAAAAAATACAAAAATTAGCTGAGCATGGTGCCATAAACCCATAATACCAGCAGGAGCCTGAGGTGCGAGAATTGCATGAACCCAGGAGGCAGAAGTTGCCATGAGCCAAGATTGCACCACTGCACTCCAGCCTGGGCGACAGAATGAGACACTATCTCAAGAGACAACAATAACAACAACAAGGAAATCAGCATATCAAAGGTATGTCTGCACTTGGACTATTTACAATTCACAATAGCAAAGATATGGAGTCAACCCAAGTGTCAATCAATGGACCAATAGATAAAGAAAATGCAGTACCGTATACACAATGGAATACTATTTGGCCATAATAAGAATGAAATCCTGTCATTTGCAGCAACATAGATGGAACTGGGGGTCATTATGTTAAGTGAAATAAGATTGGCACAGAAAGATGCCACACGTTTTCACTAATATGTGGGAGCCAAAAAAAAAACCCAACAAAAACCTGATCTCAGCCGGGTACAGTGGCTCATGCCTGTAATCCCAAAACTTTGGGAGACTGAAGCGGGTGGATCTGGATCTTCTGAGGTCAGGAGCTCAAGACCAGCCTGACCAACATGGTGAAACCCCGTCTCTACTAAAAATACAAAACTAGCTGGGCATGGTGGTGCATGCCTGTAATCCCAGCTACTCAGGAGGCTGAGGCAGGAGAATCGCTTGAACCCGGGAGGCAGAGGTGGCAGTGAACTGAGATCGTGCCATTGCACTCTAGCCTGGGCAACAGAGCAAGACTCCATCTCAAAAAAACAAAACAAAACAAAACAAAAAAACCCTGATCTCATGAAGACAGAGAATAGAATGGTAGATATTAGAGCATGGGACGGGTGTGTAGTGTGGGTGCGGGGGGTGCAGATAAAGAGAGTAGAAACACATCATTAGATCTACAAATGAATAAACCACATTATTGGATAGACTAGGGTGACTATAGTTAGCAACAATATCTTTCCATTGCAAAGTATGTAGAAGAGAGGACTTTAAATGTTACCCACACATGGAAATGATAAATATTCAAGGTGAAGGATATCCCAAATGCTGACCTGAATTACAATCTATGCATGTAACAAATATTCACATGTACTCCATAATAAGTAAAATATTTTGTGTCAATTAAAATTTTTTAAACATATTTTTAAAAGGAAAAAATGACGGTGTGAAGTTTTTGACTTATTCTATGTTTAGAGCAGTGCTTCTCAAACTTGGATGTGTACACGGAACCAGCTGGGGATCTTGTAAAGGCAGCTTTTGAATCAGTAGGTTTGGAGTGGTGCTTGAGAGTCTGCATTTCTAATATGCTCCTGTTCCCCAGGCCACTCTTTGAGTTAGCCAAGATATAGGCTGTCAAAGTGTTATTTCAGCTACATCAGAATCTGGATAGTACCCTGGCAGGGCATGGTGGCTCATGCCTGTAATCCCAGCACTTTGGGAGGCTGAGATGGGAGGATTGCTAGAGTCCAGGAGTTCGAGAATCTGGTTAGTACCCTGCTATTCCAGGCAGTGACAAGCATCCTGGTCACTGGGCCTGAGTTAGGAAGTAGCTAAGAGGTTTTTATACTCTTCGCATCTCCACAGCTCCACTGCATTCTTGACCTATCTAAATGAAGAGGTAGGTGGGTTTGGTGGCTCACACCTGTAACCCCAGTTTGGGAGAATTGCTTGAGGCCGGGAGTTTGAGACCAGGCTGGGCAACAGAATGAGACCCTATTTCTGTAAATTTTTTTTTACAAAAAAGAGGAAAAAAGAAAACTCTCTTAATGGTATAAATATGTTGGCATATAGACTTTTGAATGACATTTCGTGTCTTTAAAACGAAAGCCCACACTTTTTAATTAGAAGTAAAAGCTTATGTAGAGACAAAGCTGAAGGATGTTTCTAATTTGTTTTGCATTCACTCTTTTATATTCCTTTAAGTGCAGATTTCAGCTGATACTTAACCAAAGGAACTACTTCAGAGGGCTCACTGAGAAAGATCCACACGTTTTACATCTGGACATTTTAGGTTGTAGTTAAAATTCTCATTTCTTGCAGGGCGCGGTGGCTCACGCCTGTAATCCCAGCACTTTGGGAGGCCGAGGCGGGTGGATCACAAGGTCAGGAGATAGAGACCATCCTGGCTAAGACGGTGAAACCCCATCTCTGCTAAAAATACAAAAAATTAGCCGGGCGCGTTGGCAGGCGCCTGTAGTCCCAGCTACTCGGGAGGCTGAGACAGGAGAATGGCGTGAACCTGGGAGGCGGAGCTTGCAGTGAGCTGAGATCACGCCACTGCACTCCAGCCTGGGTGATGAGCAAGACTCCATCTCAAAAAAAAAAAAAAAAAAAAATTCTCATTTCTTAAATTTTCCAGAAGATAATAAGTCTTGGCTAGGATGTGGAGAAACTGGAGCTCTCCTGAATTGCTGATAGAGATGTTAAATGGTACAGCAGCTTTAGAAAACAGGTTAGCAGTTCCTCAGAAAGTTCAATGTAGTTGCCATATGACTCAGCAATTCCACTCCTCGATATATACCCATTAGTACTGAAAAATGTGTCTACACTTGCTGAGACCAGCTTGGTCATGGAGACCCTAACCCAGCAGCGCTAGAGGAATTAAAGACACACACACAGAAATATAGAGTGTGGAGTGGGAAATCAGGGGTCTCACAGACTTCAGAGCTGAGAGCCTCAAACAGAGATTTGCCCACATATTTATTGACAGCAAGCCAGTCATAAGATTTACTAAAAGTATTCCTTACAGGAAGTAAAGGGATGGGCCAAAATAAAGGGATGGGTCTGGCTAGTTATCTGCAGCAGGAGCATGTCCTTAAGGCACAGATCGCTCATGCCATTGTTTGTGGTTTAGGAATGCCTTTAAGCGGTTTTCCACCCTGGGCGGGCCAGGTGTTCCTCACCCTCATTCCAGTAAACCCACAACCTTCAGCGTGGGTGTCATGGCCATCACAAACATGTCCCAGTGCTGCAGAGATTTTGTTTATGGCCAGATTTGGGGCCAGTTTATGGCCAGATTTGGGGGCCTGTTCCCAACATGGCCCCCCTTCTCTCTCTCTCTTTTTTTTTTTTCCCCAAGGCGATAAAAGCAAAGGCTTCTTTATCACAGTGAGCTGCTTCTTGCAGGAGCCAGGTTCTGCATCTGAAGACTATACAAATACAACACAGATTAAAAGCACAATCATCATTGAAATCACAGAGCTTCTACATGTTTTTATCCATTTTAATGGGTTACTAGCTGCTAATCTGTCTGCAGCTCCTTCAAGCACTCCAAGTTCCTGGCATTAAGGCCAGGTGTGCCCGGGATGCTTTAAATGTTTGTTCTTTTTGTTTTGCAATATCCAAAGACAAATTTGTACAGTGTCCTTCCAGATGCTTTTTTATTCTTTCTCAAAATTTGATCTTATTAAGAGCTATTAATAGTTTCCTCAAATCCTTATGTTTAGCTCCTACAGTGGGCCATATCTTTTGAGGTTGAGGTGCCACTATACCACCATGTTTCCACATAGTAGGAACTCTTGCCGTATTTCTTATCTTTCTACCATCTGACCATTTTGTTCAGATCAGCTGAACATAGTGTGGCCGTGGCATGCAGACTGAGAGGTGCAATTCAAGCTAAACATTCCCTTAGGGGACCAATCAATAATGATTCCATAGGAATCGTTGTGCAGCACCTCTGCCTGTTCTGCAATGCAGTCTTCCCAAACAAGTACATTCACTATTTCTGGCAAGGTCCAATTCCGTTTACAAATAGGTTTTTGAGGGCGGTATGCCTCAATTGTAGGAGCAGATTTATAATGGTAAATACTCAGATCAGAAAACATGTGTAACTGTGTCGTAGAGTGATTACATCCAGGCATTATTGCCGGCCAAGATTGATAAATATGCCCAATAAGTATAATTGTTCTCTGTGTCAGCCCTTGTTGAAGGAATACTCACGGCAATGGTGATCACTGCTATCATAGCTTCCATTCAGGTACTCACTGTGACTAGTTGTCCCGCTTTCCTCGGGTTTTCTTCTGCCATCTGTGACAGCTTCTTGATCTGTTCCCAAGTAGGTGGCTGTGTTTGATGGGTGTTGCTCGTGACAGTTGGGGTCCTCCTCAGCATCAGTCTTGACGTGGCTGCAACCTGGGGGTCCTTGGGATCCTCCCGGAATCTCTTCTTTGGCATCTGGCTCATGATAAGGTTTCAGGTGTCTTGATGGTATCCAAATTGGCTGCTGATTCTGGCCTGGAGAAACACAAGCATAACCTCTACCCCAAGTTATTATTTTACCTGTTTGCGAAGTTTTTGTTATCGAATTTCTCCTCCAAACCAGTTGTTCTGCTTCTGTCTTTGCAGCTGGTTTCTGTAGATGCTATTCAGCTGCTGATAACATCTGGCCGTTAGGCAGACTCAAAAAATTTAAAGTCAATAATGCAAGATTCAATTGCATATGGGGTGTTCTGTAGTCCCTGTTTCTCCCCTTTTGCTTTTGCAACTGCTGTTTCTGGGAGAGATTCATTCTTTCCACTATGGCTTGTCCTTGAGAATTACATGGGATACCAGTAATGTGTTTAGTATTCCATATAGAGAAAAATGTAGCTAGAGGTTGACTAGTGTAGCCTGGGGCATTATCTGTTTTAATAGAAGCTGGAATGCCTATTACCACAAAACACTGGAAAAGGTGACGTTTAACACAGGCAGAAGATTCTCCTGATTGGCATGTAGCCCAGACAAAGGAAGAAAAGGTGTGCACGCATACATGTACATAAGCTAGTCTCCCAAATGAGGGAAGATGTGTGACATCCATTTGCCAAAGAGAATTAGGTTCCAATCCTTGAGGATTAGCTCCTCCTGGAAAAGATGAGGAATGCACCCTTTGGCAAGTTAGGCATTGCTGGATAATAGCTTTAGCTTCTTTCAGCATTTGTAGTTAATTGTGTGGAATGCACCACGTATGAAGAATCAGAAATCATATTTATGGGCATATTAAAAGCAGTCAATACCTCAATTACAGCGACAAGCTCTGCTTTTTGAGCTGAAGTATAGGGTGTCTGAAAAACTCTACCTTTTGAGCCAGAATAAGAAGTTTTACCATTACTAGACCCATCTGTAAAGACATTTTCAGCACCTGCAATTGGTTTAAATTTAGTTATTCTAGGGAGGATCCAATTAGTTAATTTGAAAAATTGACACAATTTCGTTTTAGGAAAATGATTATTGAGAATACCCACAAAGTCAGCTAAATGGGTTTGCCAAGTAAGACTATTTATAAAAACTTGCTGTATTTGTGCCTTCGTGAGAGGGACAATAATTTTTCCAGGATCATATCCATGTAATTTAATAATCTGAGTTTTCCCATTTTCTATCATAGTAGCGATTTGATCCAAATAAGGAGTTAGAGTCTGTGAATTAGTATGTGGAAGAAAAAGCCACTCTACTAAATCCTTCTCATGGACAATAACACCAGTAGGTGAATGCTGAGTTGGAAAAATTAGCAAATCTAGGGTCTTCTCTGTATCTATTCTATTTATTTGAGCTTTACGGACTTGCTTTTCAATTAGCTGCAGCTCTGCCTGAGCTTCTTTTGTTAATTGCTGAGGGCTAGTGAGACTAGGATCTCCTCTAAGGATAGAAAATAGATTACTCATGGCATAGGTAGGAATGCCTACAGCAAGTCGTATCCAATTAATGTCCCCTAGTAATTTTTGAAAGTCATTTAATGTTTTCAATTGATTCCTACGTATGGCTACTTTCTGTGGCACAGTGGTAGTGTCATTTACTAAGGTCCCCATAGGTTGTATAACTGAATTAATGGCTCTTAAATCAGTTAACATTCTCCATTTACCTTATTTTTTCTTAATAACAAAGACTGGAGAATTTCAGGGGGAAAATGTTGGAGCTATGTGTCCTTTCTCTAATTGTTCATTAACGAAGTCCTCTACAGCCTCCAGTTTCTCTTTACTTCGTGGCCATTGTTCTATCCAAATTGGCTTATCTGTTAACCATTTTAAAGGTATAGGTTCTGGAGGCTTAAAAATGGCCACCATCAAAAATGATATCCTAAACCTTGGCGGGAACTTTGTCTTAACTACTTGAAGCAGTTCCTTCAAACCTTGCAATTTTTTTCCTAGTCCCATACCAGGGACATACCCCATTTCATGCATCACATGTTGACTTTGAGGGCTATATAATTGTTCTGGAATCAGAACTTGTTCTCCCCATTGTTGTAATAAATCTCTTCCCCATAAATTTATAGGTACAGAAGTTATAATTGGTTGAATAGTCCCAGGTTGTCCATCGGGCCCTTCACAGTGCAAAATATAACTACTTTGATATACTTCAGGGGCTTTCCCAACTCCAGCTATGTTAAATTGAGTGGGTTGAACTGACCACGTGGACAGCCAGTGCTGTAGAGAAATGATTGAAATGTCTGCTCCTGTATCTACCAAACCTTTAAATTTCTTTCCCTGAATAGTTATTTCACAGGTAGGATGTTTGTCAGTAATTCTGTTCACCCAATAAACTGCTTTGCCTTGTTTATTTGTGCTTCCAAATCCTCCTGTTCATTTAATTTCACTTTTCCCCATTTCCACATATGGCACAATCAGGAGCTGTGCTATGCGCTCTCCTGACTCTGCTTTCCGGGGAACAGAAGTAGATATAATAATTTGAGTTTCCCCATTGTAATCTGAGTCAATGACTCCTGTTTGCATTTGTACCCCTTTTAAATTTAAACTAGACCTTCCTAGAAGTAATCCTATCGTTCCCACTGGCAAGGGTCCATAGACTCCTGTTAGGACCTTTTGCAGGTGATCCCCAGGCAGAAGGCTCACAACTTTTATGCAGCATAAATCTACTGTGGCACTACTGGCTGTGGCGGGGGACAGACATTGTACAGGGGTGAGGGAGTGGCCTGAACCAGAAATATCCCGGTTTGGAATGGGGTCTGGGATGGGCCCCTCAGGGCGTTTCCCAAATTTAAAAGGAAATGGCTCGGCAGGGCGTGGTGGCTCAAGCCTGTAATCCCAGCACTTTGGGAGGCCGAGACGGGCAGATCACGAGGTCAGGAGATCAAGACCATCCTGGCTAACACGGTGAAACCCCGTCTCTACTAAAAAATACAAAAATCTAGCCAGGCAAGGTGGCAGGTGCTATAGTCCCAGCTACTCAGGAGGCTGAGGCAGGAGAATGGTGTAAACTCGGGAGGCGGAGCTTGCAGTCAGCTGAGATCCAGCCACTGCACTCCAGCCTGGGTGACAGAGCGAGACTCCATCCCCCCCCCCCAAAAAAAAGGAAATGGCTCAAATGTAGCTACAATATTTCCCTGTTGATCTGGGGGGTGTACGCTAACGGAACTGCCAGGCCTCTAAACTACCCTCTCATCTAGCTTGCTGAATTCCTGCCTGAGTAGAACTGAGAGCGGTCACTCGAGGCGCTGCTCAAACAGTCACCGGGGCAACTACTTTTTGCCCAATGTCCTCTGGAAATGAAAGATCTGGAGGGTCAGGCCACTCTTTTTCTTCAGAATAAGGAGGGGGTGCAGAAGGGTAGGGATGTACCTCTTCCTCCTCTGCCACTTTAGCTTTAGCTGGCAAACAAACCTTTTCTGTTACTTCATTATACTCTCCTTCCTCCTCATCATTAATGTGAAAAGGTTCCAAGGTGGAACGAACCAGAGCCCACACTTGTCCAATTGTTACCCTGATGCTTCCAAGCTCCCCTTCTTACTCACTACAGGGATTGCTTAAAAGAGTACTTGGGTGTCCTCCAGCTTAGCTCTACGTTTTCCAACTGTCGCCACAGCGACCCTTCAACCTGGGTTCGAGCCTCCACGTTGGGCACCACTTGCTGAGACCAGCTCGGTCGTGGAGACCATAACCCAGCAGTACTAGAGGAATCAAAGACACACACACAGAAGTATAGAGTGTGGAGTGGGAAATCAGTGGTCTCACAGCCTTCAGAGCCGAAAGCCTCAAACAGAGATTTACCCACATATTTATTGACAGCAAGCCAGTCACAGGATTTGCTACAAGTATTCCTTATGGGAAGTAAAGGGATGGGCTGAAATAAAGGGATGGGTCTGGCTAGTTATCTGCAGCAGGAGCATGTCCTTAAGGCACATATGGCTCATGCCATTTGTTCAGGAACATCTTTAAGCAGTTTTCCACCCTGGGTGGGCCAGGTGTTCCTTGCCCTCATTCTGGTAAACCCACAACCTTCAGCATGGGCGTCATGGCCATCATGAACATGTCACAGTGCTGCAGAGATTTTGTTTATGGCCAGTTTTGGAGCCAGTTTATGGCCAAATTTGGGGGCCTGTTCCCAACGGCCATATGACTCAGCAATTCCGCTCCTCAGTATGTACTCATTAGTATTGAAAAATGTGTATACACAACCACTCGTACATGAATGTTGGGGCAGTGATAATAATCCCCAGTAAAAACAACTGAAATGTCCAACAGATAATGAATAGATAAACAAAATGTGGCATATCCATACAATGAAATATTATTAAGGAAGGAATGAAGTACTAATGCATACTGCAACATGGATGAACCTTGAAAACATGCTAAATGAGAGAAACCAGACACAAAGGACCATGTATTATACGATCCCATCTTTAAAAGGAAATGTCCAGAATAGGCAAATCCATAGAAACTGCAAGTAGATTTGTGGTTTCCTGGGAGTTTGGAAAGTAGGGAAATGGGGAGTGACTGCTAATGGATAAAGGGATTTTTTTTGGGAGGAGATGATGCAAATGTTCTAGAATTAGATAATGATGTTGGTTGCCAGCTTTGTGAATATACTAAAAGCAACTTAATTGTGCATTTTTAAAATGGTGATTTTTGTGGTATGTGGATTATAACTCAATATAAAGATTAAATTCTCTTTTTATTTTGTTTTTTGGTCTTTGTTTAATTTGTTTTTATAGAATTATGTTTTTAGTATATACATTGCCTTTAATGGTTTATTACAGAGTTTCTTAACCTGGGTACTACTGTTTTTTTTTTTTTTTCTAGACAGGGTCTCACTGTCACCCAGGCTAGAGTGCAGTGGTGGCGTGATCACAGCTTACTATAGCTTCTACCTCCCAGGCTCAAGCTATCCTCCCGCCTTAGCCTCCCGAGTAGTTGGGACTACAAGCATGTGCTACCACACCTGGCTAATGTTTTTAATTTTTTTTTTGTAAAGACAGGATTTGGCCATGTTGTTCAGGCTGGTCTTGAACTCCTGGGCTCAAGCAATCTGCCACCCTCCGCCTCCCAAAGTGCTGGGATTGCAGGTGTGAACCACCACACTCAGCCCACTACTGATATTTTGGTCTGGATAGATAATTTGTAGTTGTGGGGACCTATCTCTACATTGTAGAGATGGTCAGCAGCATCTCTGGCCTCTGCAGATTAGATGCCATTAGAATCTCCCTCCTCTCCCTCTTCCCTAGTCCATAATAAAAAATGTCTCCAGACATTGCCAAATATTACAAGGACAGGGGTGCATTGCACCCCCAGTTGAAACCATTGGTTCTCTTTAGTCTTCCTGCTAAAAGTCAAGCTCCATAAAGGCAGGAACTTTGTTTTATTCATTATTGTTTCCTTAGAACCATGTCTCACAAATAGATACCCTGATGTTATAGTAAATATATGAATGAATACTTTTAGCTATAGAAGTAGCAGTACCTGTAAAAATATACAACTATACAAATACCAAAATGATACGATACTTGAGTTAATTCCAATGCCTTAGAATTAACATTGTTAAGAATACCATGTTTGGCTGGGCATGGTGGCTCACGCCTGTAATCCCAGCACTTTGGGAGGCCGAGGCAAGTGGATCACTTGAGGTCAGGAGTTCAAGACCAGCCTGGCCAAAATGGTGAAACCCCATCTCTGCCAAAACACAAAAATTAGTCAGGCATGGTGGTGCACACTTGTAATCCTGGCTGCTAGGGAGGCTTAGGCACAAGAATCACTTAAACTGGGGAAATGAAAGTTCAGTGAGCCAAGACTGAGTCACTGCACTCTAGCCTGGGCAACAGAGCGAGACTCCATCTCAAAACAGAAACAAAAACAAAAAACACTATGTTTAAAGAGGACAGGTAAGTTTTATCAACTTATTGCCCTCGCCCCCTACCCCATCCTAATCTGTGAGTTCTCTTTATTTAGAGAGAGTTGCCAGCTATCTAGGACACAGGCCATCAGAGGGCACCAGTCATGCTCTTAATGAGTCATGTGCTGGCCTTGGGCACCATCTGCTTCCTAAGCCTGAGATGACCCCACAGATGACTGCCTGCCATCTAGATACAGCACCCCAGCCTGTGAGGATGCTGACATTTATCAGTCACCGCATACATGAGAAGGGAAATCTACTCACCGTCATCTACATATCAGGTTCTGCCACTGGCTGGTCATGTTTTTCTACCCAAAAGAACCTAACTTTCCACTTGAGTATCTTATTCAAAGTTTGCTGTGCTTCTGGTTCACATTCCGAGGCTAAATGTTAATGACTTGCTGCTGCCAAACCCTGCTTTGGGGATGATCACTTCTGTGAGAGGTGCCAGAACGTCAGCTTCTCAAGTGTGGGCGTTAGACAAGGCTTGTCTTGGATGGTTTATTGTGGTTTGCTACTTGTCTACGACTTTGTTCCCAAGTTTCCATTCAATGGAAACACACATAGCTTTTGCCCCTCCTTTCCCCTCTCTTCCTTTTTTAAGCAGTGGTGGTTCTGATTTAACTTTTGCTACTGTGTCCTTTGTGAACATTGAAACAATTCCTTTTATCAAGCAACATGTCACAGACTCTGTGCCGTGCTTTGTGTTGGTGAGGATACAATAATTGGAGGCATGTTTTGAGTGTTTATTTCCCACTTCACACTTTACAAAGTGCTTTTGTACGTAATTCCTGTATTCCTCATAACCCATTTTACTGATGTGGAAATGGAGATAGAGCCTAATAAGTAAGGAAGCATAGATTCAAACCCAGATAGTCTGAGTCCTTAAGGTTACCAGCACTACCTCCCTAATATCCTGCTTCTTGTTATACTTTATCATCTGACTAGATGTTTTTGTCCCTCTTCTAAGCTTTGATAAAGCTATAAGGTTGGAAGCTTTAATTTTTCAAAATCACAGACATTAGGAATAAGAACCAGAGTCCCTGAAGTTAAAACGTTAAGATGATTTGATATCCAAATTAGATACAGAAAAGAAGTTAGTAGTGTGGTTTTCCCACCCTGTTCTTCTGTACATTGGTGTTTATTCCACTCCTGATTAATAACTGCTTCTAGGCATAGGGTTGGAGAATGAGACAAAAAGGAGGCAAGGGTCCTATTTCTAGGAGCTTCCTTTCTCTCTGAGGGGAATAAACTAAGTGAGGCTGCTCTTTCAGTTGGTTGTTCAAGTGTAAGATACCCAGATTGAATATATAAGTGCTTTCATAATATACAGGAGATGGGTTGGTAGGGAATTGCCAACAGTCATTTCGTTGTCTGATTTGTGCCTATTTCTTCTGCATTTGCACACTTTTCATACAAACAGGACAAAGCTGACCATTGTGGTTTTCTTTTATGTGATAACTCATTGAGCAAACTCTTTCAGGTTATAGATGCTACATTCCAAGTTAAGTAGTAAAATGATTTTCTGACTAAAATTATGGCAATGATTCATTACTGTATTATATAAAAAGATATTTTAAGGAGTTAGAGCAAGCAGTAGAGATCAAAATGACTTTCTTGATAGTTATTCTTTCTTATTTTGCATTTTTTCTTAAACCTAGCCTGTACATTTTTAATAGTAGAATATGGTACAAGGTATTATATATATATAACATGTATAGTGTGTATATGGGTGTGTGTGTATATATATGTAGTATATAGTATAGAATATTTAGTAAATTTTATTTTACTTCTAACTCATTACTGAAGAACCCTCGTTATTACACAGGATATGCCCACAGAACTTACTGAGAATTTCCCAATTGTAGACCACAATTCTAGCATGTACTTCAATGAGTAATATGTCAGTGACTCTGATAAAATTAAGCAATTCCGTTAGAGTCTGCATCAAGTAGAATGAATGAAACCTTAGCATGATGGGAAGGTTCAGGAGCTGATACATTTTTGTATTTTCTGAGAGTCTTAATTACATTTTACAAATTACATGGGTGGTTGAGCTGGTAAGAAGTATGTGAATTTTGATGGCTTTTTAAGTTTGTTTTTGTAGCAGTTGTTTGTATCCATGTGTGTTGGTGCCCATATGTATTGTTTGGGGTTTGGTTATTCTCTCAAAACCAAGTTTACCATAAAAAGTTTGAATTTTAGTATTTCTTTATTGAGTAGTGGGACGTTCCAGACTGTGTGCTGGCTTTTACTAAAGTCATTTGTTTTTCTTACCCGTGGAGAGGTATATTCTTGAACCCTTTAAACAGGTCTCTACTTTTGGCCTAAGACCACATTCGAAAACTTTTTTGAAGTCACTTATTATATGCCATATAATTAAAAAGTTACATGGTATATTCTCTCATTACATTTTAGCCACAATGCCCATATATTAAATAAGCAAACAAACTATATGTGGCAATTAAAACTTAAAAAGGATAGCCTGAATTGGCTCTTAGAAATGTTTAATCAGATAATATCCACTAGAACTTAACAGTTCATCCTGTGGATCATCACACACAAAATACCCAACCCTGCTGTAATTCAGAGTTCTAGCAGGAATAGGTAGCATCAAATAGGATAATTGATGAGAGCTTAAGAAAGGAACTATTTACAAATATGTGGCCAGGTTAAGGGAAACCAGTAAGGTTGGGAATGCTGCCCAGGATTCTAGCAACAGTGAGAATCTATTTCTACTCTTGACATGAAGGGGTAAGGAGGGAGAGCGGCAGCTGTGGCTTTGGGAGAGCCAGCCTGGCAGAGCTGTGGCCTTCATAGAGGAAGGCCGCCACTGTCGAGGTGTGGCCAGGGAAGGAGGGGAGGAGATGATGCCCTGAACCCTATTGTCATTCTCACTGGGCAAGCCCAGCCAGGAGCCAAAACACAGGGCAGCCCATTGGATACAGTTCATTAGGGGACTGCCTCTGGGCAGAGGGCAGACCTGGAGAGGCAGAGAGAGCACACAGCATTAGTGACTATCTCCCCAAGAGCAGACTCACAGACTGTTTCCTGGCTTTGTTTCCATTTCCCAGAAGTGCATACCCAGTGAGAGGAATGATGACACACAGTGGACCTCCTTGTCTGGGTAAATGGATCATACACTTCTAGCTAAAATGATCAGTTTTTCCCTTTCCTGCTTTTCAAGATCATTCCTATGCCTGTGTGTTTTAGAAAGCAGAGCAGAAGCTTTTGTGTGACATCAGAACACAGCAAACACCTGGATGTTAGAGTTTTCTTGCAGAAACACCTTGAAATAATGTTTAACTGAATTCCATGAACTAGCAATGGTTTTACTAGCAAAAAATATGGTATTAGATGCATGCAGTGTAAAATCAAAGCCAAGACTATCCTTACAGAATGAGCTATTTCTAGTTATTTATATTTGTTTGTACTTTGTCCGTTTTATCTGTAAAAGCAGTTAAGTGATGCAGCTTTAGGTAAAATACATGAAGGGAAAATAATGAATTTGGAAAATTCTGTCATTCTATTTTCTCAGCAGGACACAAGCATTCTGCAGGATAATGGTTGGAAAGTCCCCAGAATAGAGAAAAAAAGTCACTTACTGATCTAAACTCTCAATGGGAGAGGCAGGACAAAATAAAATCTCTCACTATCACACACAATTTATTAAAGCATATGCAATGAAGCTTTACCTAACTGGATCCTTCAATAAAATGTGTTTCAGCCATCAAATATGTCAATTCAGGTTGATATCAAGGATTTTCTTTTAAAAAGCTGTGTCTAAGAAAATTCTGTTCTGGGAATGGAAATTGAGCACAGCTTCCTAACACCTCACTTCTGCCTTGTGTTGATTGGGGGCCTTCCAAGTGATGATCCTGAAACTCTGCATTTCCCAGATCATTTGTAGAATATCGTATCACGTTCGCCAGACTGCATTTACCAATGTACAGGAGTAGCCTACAATAATGTTTCACTGGCAGATGGTCTGCAGTTCTAACCACCCATAAATAGACTATGTAATGCAGAGGTAATCTAAGAAGCCTCAGAGTAGAAAAAATTAAAAATATCACATGGGGAAGGGGTTAGTAACTAAAAGGGGCACATGGGGAACTTCTGGGGTGCTAGCAGGAGGGTTTTGGGGTCTCTGACCACATTGTTTCTTGATTCGTATGAAGGAAAAATATTTCATTTGTGAAAATTTAGCAAGTGATACAATTATATGTGTAGCTTTCTTTACATGTTATATTTCAATCAAAAGTTAAATATAGATACATATAATTGATTGATTGGGGTGTGTGTATATGTACATGTGCAGTAGACACTTCCTGGTATGTTTATCTTTAGAATGGGATATGGCTACTCTCTTATTTAGATACTTTTGATTTAGTTTTTAGGAGATGGCATAGTGAACAGCTTACAAACAAACACAAAGAGATTAAGAAGCTAAACATTAATCAATTTTAGGGCTTAGTAATCCAGGGGCATTTCAATTAGTATCCCTAAACATACAATTCAATAATTGAAGAGCTCCATATTCCCAAGAGCAATTAATTATGTTACATGTACTATTATTAAGGCTGGGAAACTTTTAGAAACCTTCCACCAAGGTTAATAATAACCTTACTGCTTAAAGGTGAACTTATTATAAAATGAAGCTATCCTGACAGTGTTGAGAAGTGGAGTAATTTATTGCACTCCCAATATAGTTTAGTTAAGCTATATTGAATCAGGAATTCCATTTAAACAAGTCACTATGGCCAGGCGTGGTGGCTCATGCCTGTAATCCCAGCACTTTGGGAGACTGAGGTGGGTGGATCACCTGAGGTCAGGAGTTTGAGACCAGCCTGGCTAACATGGTGAAACCCCATCTCTACTAAAAATACAAAAATCAACTTGGTGTGGTAGCACACGCGCGTAATCCCAGCTGTTCGGGAGGCTGAGGGAGGAGAATCACTTGAACCTGGGAGGCGGAGTTTGCAGTGAGCCAAGATTGTGCCACTGCACTCCAGCCTAGGCAACAGAATGAGACTCCATCTCAAACAATATTAAAAAATGAAAAGTCACTACATTCCCAAATTATTGCATGAAAAGTTTTACTGTAATGTGAAATCACTTATAAAATAAATTGTGACTGTAAATAGATATTACACATAGATTGCTGCACAAATACAGAAGTAGTTCCAGTGAGTAGAGCCAGGTAAGCTAAAATAATTAAACATTAGAGCCAAAGGAACCATTAGAAATTATTTGACTTGATCCCCAGCCTTTAAAATGGAGGAAATTTAGGCACAGAGAGGTTAAAATGACTTCCCAAAACACACAGATCATTATGTTATGGCTGATTTGCAATGAGTACTGAAGTATTCCTATTTGTTGATATGTCCCCCTCACTCAGCCAAGTTACTAAGAGAAGCAGTCTGGAATCAGACCAGCTTGGGTTTAAACATCAGCTATTGGACTTTCCAGTTGAATGTTATCCTGGATTTCAATGACATATCCTACCCAGTGAGAAAATATTATCTGGACATTAATTCAGAGGTGCAGACACTAAGAGACTTCATGAGAGGTATCCTGAGGTCACATCCCTAAAAGAGGACTGAGGCAGGAGAAGAACTAGAAGGCTCATTAACCTCTCTGAAGGATGGAAACTGAGAGAAGGGAAACTTGCCCAAATTTTGCAGCCATCTTGGCCTCTGGGCCTGACCACCCAGTGGAATTGTGATTTGCTTCTTTCTGCATGCAAAAGTGCCCTTCATCCCAGGATATGCAGGGATGATTGATTTGGCATTTGGATATTATCCCTTCCTCTAATGCCCAGTCTAAACATGCTGATCATGGTTCGTGCTCCCAAGTTTCATTGAGTTCTGGAGTCTTAATGGTGGGCTTTCTCTAATGCTGTTTGCACTAGAGTGTAGACACCTGCCATCTAATGAAGAAAGTAATAGAACTCACCTTTAAAGAGCTGTCATAGGAATGAAAAACAATGCCTTAAAAGTATGTAGTCAGATGCTTGGCCCACATTAGACACTTATCAAATATTGCATGCAACTATTGTTACTCAGATACAACACAACAGTGGGCATTGAGTTGTCCAAGAACCTTGGCCACTCTTTAACTTAGATAAGATTTTCTTTTTAGAGCATATCACTTTAAAATGGTGAAATAGCTCTGGTGAAAACACTAGACAATAGGAAAACATTGATAAAGATATTACTTAGAAATTCAATCTAGTTGGGACTTTCTGATTTGTTTCATCAAGAGATAAATATATGGCTGAATCTTACTTTTTTCAAGCCTGGTCTTTGGGGCTGGAAGATCAAACTCCTGCTCCATCACTTAACTACAGCTGTCAATGAGAAAATTCTCAGACCATCCTGAGCCTCTGTTTCCTCCTCTTCAAAATGAGATTGATAATAATGCGTAGTCAGTGGGTGTTTGTGGAGCTCAAGGAAGAGAAATTGTACATGAAATGGCAGGGGAAAAAATTGGTTGGAGATGAACATTAAAAAGTAGAAATCTCAAGGAGATTGTGTTTACTTCTTTCCAGTTTCCATCTTGCTGCTGCAAAAGGACACGTGGAATGCCTCAGGGTCATGGTTACACATGGTGTGGATGTGACAGCCCAAGATACTACCGGTATGTGGTTTTTAATCTCTTAAGTCAGCAGGCCAGCACTAGATTAGGTATCAAAAGGTGATACATATTCATTATGGAAAATTTAAGGCCAGGTGTGGTAACTCACCCTGTAATTACAGCACTCTGGGAGGCTGAGGTGGGTGGATCACTTGAGGCCAGGAGTTCGAGGCCAAATTGGCCAACATGGTGAAACCCCATCTCTACTAAAAATACAAAAATATGTAGCCAGGCATGGTGGCATGCACCTGTAATTCTGGCTACTCAGGAGGCTGAGGCACGAGAATCGCTGGAATCCTGGAGGCTGAGGTTGCAGTGAGCCGAGATTGTGCCACTGCACTCCAGCCTGGGCAACAGAACAAGACTGTCTCCAAAAAAAAAAAAGAAAGAAAAAATTAGAGTCTACAGATAAAATTTAGAGTCCAAAAGAAGAAAAGAGAATCACCTCCAATAACTGGACTCTGACATGATTTCATTATGTAGCCTACTTCTGTGTTTTCATCTTTCATGTGGTTAGTCAACTAGAGACTGTATGCTTCTTATCCTTATTTTTTATATTATTTTCTAAGATTATATGTACAGACCAAGGAATAGTCCCTAATTTTTGTTTTTATGAATCATAGTGTGAGGTGATGAGTGAGTTACTCAGGAGCTCATTTCATCAACTGAGATAGGCTCTGTAGATGGAAGCCTTGATCTTCATCTGACCAGCTGCCCACGATTCTCACCCCTTTCTGTACTTCAGGGCATGCAGTTCACCTGGGAACTTGAAGGAAGGGAAAAGAGAAGAATAAACAGTACACACACACACACACACACACACACACGCACGCACAAATATATATACCTACACTTTACCCTCTGAGATTCAGATTCCATTGTCTGGATGTTGCCAGTCAACTGGTATTTTTTTTTAAAAGCTCCCTGGGTGATTCTAATGTGAAGCCAGTGTTGACAAATGATGAACAAGGCAAATGGAGACAAAAGGTAGCAGTCTTATCGTCCTATAAGAAGGAACCCCTGGCGTGTCCAGCCTGAGATTCTGCCCCTGCTGGCCACCCCAAAGGACCAAAGTAACCGCTGATGGCTTTTCATTTTTCTATTGTACTCGAGAATTTTTGGCTTCTAATAGGTTTTTATTAGTGTTTACTGGGATACAAAATCAACCTAACTCCATTGCCTTTATCAAGGGTTTTCATGAATCTGTAATGGGTCTCTCTCTTTTCTCCCACTGCCAAAATTGGCCTCTTCAGACTAGTCATCTTGGGGGATCAGCCAGGTATTGCAGGAATGCTATTATTACTCAAAATATGGTTGGGAACAGGTTTAGAATTGTTTTCATTGTGTGAGGACTTAAAAAAAAGAATCTCAGTGGTTGGAAATCTTTATCCTTTGAGAATAGGGGTGTTTTTTTAGGGCAAATCTAAGAGCCCTAAAAAAATTTGATGTCAAGTCAGGTAAATAATGTGTCAAACTGGTAAAACCGTTTTTGGTCAAAAATAGGGAGTGATTGAAATAACAGAATGATTTTTCTGAGCAGTTCCACAGAAAGTTCCAAAAATATTTTAAGAAATGGCAACACCAATATAGGGGGATAAGTGGTTTCCTTAAGTGACTGCCTTGAGGGAAATACTAATTTATGTTGTTCCAATTAAAGTCATCTTTAATCTCAAGACTCAATTGTTGTGTTTGTTTTTAAAGTTCATTGTCATTGCTCTTAAAGTTATGCCATAAAACCACATGGTACAGTATGATTTGCTAAAATACCCCTAATGAGATGTATGTCCTCTTAAGTAGGGGAAGTTTCCCTCTAAGAAACCCATAATCTGAAAGCATTAGCTCAAGAGTGAATAAACTGGTGTTGTCACATAGTTTTGTTTCATTGTACTTGATGTTAAGAAATAGATTAGACAGGACTGTAGTTATTTTCAGCATAACCAAAATCTTCCCTCACCTCTTTTTATTGTAGGGAAAAATGTTTTTTTGTTTTGTTTTGGTTTGTGTGTGTGTGTGTGTGTGTGTGTGTTTTGTTTTGAGATGGAGTCTGGCTCTGTTGCCAAGGTTGGAGTACACTGGCACGATCTCTGCTCCCTGCAACTTCTGCATCCCAGGTTCAAGTGACTCTCCTGCCTCAGCCTCCTGAGTAGCTGGGATTACAGGCGCCTACCACCATGCCTGGCTAATTTTTGTGTTTTTAGTAGAGATGGGGTTTCACCGTCTTGGCCAGGCTGGTCCTGAACTCCTGACCTCAGGTGATCCACCCACCTCGGCCTCCCAACGTGCTGGGATTATAGGCATGAGCCACCATGCCCAGCCAGAATAAGTTATTTTTAATACATGCTCATTGTAGAAAAGTTAAGAAATATAGTAAACTATAAAGAAGATAACTCAAGTTCCTACTCCTATCAGACAGAAAAAAAAAAAAAATTTCTATTTTGTTGTATTTCCTTCCAGATTTTCCCAATACATTTTTACATGCCTGAGATCATATTATACAATAAATTCTATATCCTGCATTTTAATTTAATAAATATCCCACCAGTTTCATTTCCCACATTAAAGGCTCTTAAGAAGCATAGTTCATTGTGGCCTCATAACACCCTGTGGGTAAAGGTCGTATTTATCACCAGAGCCCTAACCAGTTCCTGAGAGGCTGGTACAGTGCTGGGCAGGAAGACCTGGATGCCCCAGGGCAGTGCCCACTTCCTGCAGACTAAGATGGAACCACTCTCTAAGAAGCAACACTGGATGGAGTGCTGCAGACACAGCCTGGATATTTCCCGGGATTGGCCAGTGGGAACCAATTGAAATTGGTGGAATCCACAGCATTTTAGGGTCGCAGGACATTGTCCAGACATTCCATGGGTTGAAGATGTCTCAGAGCTTCCGTCACTTCCTTCTCCCCTGACATTTTTAGCCATGATGCCAGCACTTCGCTCCTTGGGCTTCATTGTTTTACTTTGCTCTGAATGAGGTACCAGCTTCTTCCCATGATTTCTTGAAAGCATGCAAAGAGAACACAGGAACAAAAGAAGAAGAACACTGCGTGGAAAAAAGTGCATCTAGAAAAACACTTCTCATTTTTTTTTCTGTCCCAATAAACAGGTTAAATTGTAATGGCTTTTGTTGCCCATGCCTGTGTCTTACCTGTTGGCTATAATACCCACCTGCTCACGCTCCCTCTCAAGAAAGCATATCTGAATACAAGGGAAGGATGAGGTTGCATTAGTAACAGTGCTTAGTGGTCATCACTAGTCCTAAACATGTGTTGTGGTGGTTAAGGGATGAATTAAATGGCTTAACTTTTACAGGTACTGTCTTTTCACTGAATCTACCTTAAGTTTTGCCACTTTATTACTGAGATGCAGTCACCTTCAATCTCAAGACCCAGTGAGAACTGGTACAAAGATCTGTTACCATAAATCCTGCCCTGTAGAATTTTTGAAAAAAACAAAACACACACACACACACACACAACTATCTTTCAAAATCTATTACACTGGCTCTTTTTATTCTTTTTATCCGTGATTAATGTCTTCAGGATGGTCAAATTGGTATAATTTCCTACTTTTTAAACTTTTGACTGAATTTAAGCTATAGAAACAAGAATCTGTTAGCATTTTTAAAAGCTGTTTTTCTACATGAAATGCTTGGAAATCTGAGGATTTTTATGGATGCTTTACAAGCAATTTTAAGAGCAAAACGCTGTCAGAATATAAGGCCTTGGATGTGGTTCTGGTGCAACATCGACAGTCGTGTCATTTTAGATAGCCTTGGAGGTTTGAGGCTTAAGTGAGATGGTTGGTGTGGGCATCTTGGCAGCGTCAGGCTAACATAAGTGCTCACTGCATTTCCC
The DNA here is from genome assembly GCF_002776525.5 of Piliocolobus tephrosceles. Taxonomy (NCBI): domain Eukaryota; kingdom Metazoa; phylum Chordata; class Mammalia; order Primates; family Cercopithecidae; genus Piliocolobus; species Piliocolobus tephrosceles. The sequence continues at coordinate 33,831,703 of NC_045437.1, forward strand.
TACTATATTATCATGATTATTGCTACTCCAGCCAGATCATCTTTATTATCTTGTATACATTGGGCTTTTGAAAGGTTTTACATCTTTTTTTTTTTTTTTTAAGGTTTTCAGTGACCACACCTACAAATCAAAAAAGAAAATCCAAAGGAAAGACTCCAGAACATGACTTAGGTTTTTGATTTTTGGGTTTTCCCCAAATTCCCTTTTTTGTTTTGTTTTGTTTTGTTTTGTTTTGAGATGGAGTCTTGCTCTGTTGCCTAGACTGGAGTGCAATGGCTTAAGCTCGGCTCACTGCAACCTCTGCCTTCCAGGTTCAACTGATTCTTCTGCCTCAGCCTCCCAAGTAGCTGGGATTACAGGTGTGTGTCACCACACCTAATTTTTTGTATTTTTAGTAGAGACGGGGTTTCACGTGTTGGCCAAGCTGATCTCAAACTCCTAACCTTAAGTGATCTGCCCACCTTGGCCTCCCAAAGTTCTAGGATTTCAGGTGTGAGTCACCACGCACGGCCTCCTCCCATTCCTTAATTGCTAGTTTGCCAACTAGCCCATAGGCATTATAGTGACCAGATGGGAAAATCAGCTCTCAGGTTCACTGGACCATCTCTGAACTAGACTCACATTATTTGTCTGGCATTTTTCATTGCTTGTTGCTCTTGTTCTTCATTGCAGTAAGAATAGGCAATTATATCTGTTTCTTTAGAAAACACTTCTCCTAGGCAAATAGTAAAATTGACTCCTAGTCTTTTTTTTTTTCAAGTTTGCATTTAGCACCCTGGAGTATGAGATAGAATTAAATAGAAGCATTTCCACAGGCACTAGCTTTCAGACTCCCTTTATTAACAAGCATATACATCAGATACTATGTGATAGAGTTTCTAAATAAGAGGGGCTTAAACAAGATAGCACTGTATCCCGCTCAGGAGAGTCCCACACTGGTATGGCAGCTCTGCCTGGGCCCCTTCACCTTGTTGCTCTGCCATCCATGGTGTTACTGGGTCCCAGTGGTCCAGGATGACCTGTGTCCCATCAGCAGAAAGGGAAAGGCAAGTATGGCCCACACACTGCACCTGCACATTTCCACCCAGATCTGATGCACAGAATGTGGTCCATAACCGTATCTGGCTTTATGGGGAGCTGGGGACTTCTGGGCGGCCATTTTTCTAGTTAAAAATGCAAGGTTTTGGCTGGGTGTGGTGGCTCACACCTGTAATCCTAGCACTTTGGGAGGTCGAGACAGGAGGATCATCTGAGGTAGTTCAAGACCAGCCTGACCAACATGGTGAAACCCTGTCTCTGCTAAAATTAGCTGGGCGTGGTGGCGGGCACCTGTACTTCCAGCTACTCAGGAGGCTGAGGCAGGAGAATCGCCTGGACCCAGGAGGCATAGGTTGCAGTGAGCTGAGATCATGCCACTGCACTCCAGCCTGGGCAACAGTGTGAGATTCCATCTCAAATAAATAAATAAATACAATTAAAAATGCAAGGTTTTGCTGTAGAAGGAGGTAGAAACAGAGATTAAAGGATGATTTGCAGTTTCTGTTCCACTCACATATCTTGAGTGTTCCCTGATCCTTTTGCACACTTGACTTTCCTAATAAAACTTCTTTTCTCATAAAAGAAAAGAGATTTAGGAGAGTGAGAAGCTCATATATGAAAATATGAATCCTAGAAGGAAGAAAACGGGAGCGCTCTTACCTATCCCTCACATCTCCAGTTACTGGTTTAGCTTTGGTTTTGATTTTTGGGTGGCCTTCTCTTCTATGACACCCTTGAATTCCACTCAAATTTGACACTGTGTGAAGGCACAAAAGATAGTCTGCCTTAAAACTCAGGCACTTTAGAGTATGTGGTGTTTTCAAATATAATTGCAAATTATACCCAATAAATTCATGATTTATGGTAATTTATTTGCTATTAACTCATGTATGGAGAGGTCAAAAGGCCAACCATATATAATGATCAGCATAACTTGGCCATGAGAATATTTCAGTATCTTTAAAAAAAAAAAAAAAAAAAATGAGTCGCCCAGGCTGGAGTGCAGTGGCACCATCTCAGCTCACTGCAACCTCTGCCTCCTAGGTTCAAGTGATTCTCCCACCTCAGTCTCCTGAATAGCTGGGATTACAGGCATGTGCCACCACACCCAGCTAATTTTTGTAATATTAGTAGAGATGGGGTTTCACCATGTTGCCCAGGCTGGTCTTAAACTCCTGGGCTCAAGTGATCCACCCACCTTGGCCTCCCAGAGTGCTGGGATTGCAGGTGCAAGCCACCACACGTGGCCGGCCATGAGAATATTTCAAATGATACCCATAGGCCAGACACAGTGGCTTACACCTATAATCCCAGCACTTTGAGAGGCTGAGGTGGGAAGATCACTAGAGCCCAGGAGTTTGAGACTAGCCCGGGCAGCATGGCAAAACTCTGTCTCTTATTTTTAAAATAAATAAATCAAAATAAAATTTAAGGAAGATACACATACCCAAAGCATCTTTTGTGTCTGTGTAAAACACTGCAAATCTTTTTTTTTTTTTTTTTTTTTTTGACACAGAGTCTTGGTGTGTCGCCCAGGCTGGAGCTCAAGTGATCCTCCCACCTCTCAGCCTCCTGAGTAGCTGGGGCTACAGGCATATGCCACCACACCCATCTAATTTTGTATTTTTTGTACAGATGGGGTTTCACCATGTTGCCCAGGCTGGTCTCTGAGTTCCTGGGCTAAGAGATCCAACCGTCTCGGTTTCCCAAAGTGCTGGGATTACAGGTGTGAGCCACCATGCCTGGCCTCAAATCTACACTGTACTTTTAAAATAAGGAGAAACTAAGGGATAATTTCATAAAAGTATTTATTGGTAAGAATGGTTATTATAAATAAATCTTTTGCAATCAGATTTTATCTCTCCTGGAACTACAACAAGGTGAATGGACTTGTGCTTCAGTGATAAAAATTTGATGTGAAGATGAGGAATTCCAAAAATAATGTTTAAATATAGTTAGATTTGTAAATTAAAAAAAATCAATTTATACTTTGTTGTTTAAACATATTCTGCATTCCAAAACTGATTTTTAAGAAAATATTTTAAAACTTATCTAGTTGAGTGTCGCTTAATTATCTTTATTTTTAAATGTTGCTGTATTGTGATCCGAAACTATTTAAGAAATAGTTTATTTCTAACTATTTAAGAAACATTCACCTTTTGGATTTGTTAGCCATAGCTTTGTATCCTATGGTTTCACTGGTTTTAACATTTTTCACATATACTTGAAAAGTATTTTTATAGTCCCATTAACGATTCCTCTATGATATTTCTTAATTCTTCCCTATTTTTTCCAGCTGTCTTAAGAATTGAATACATGGTCATAGTCTGAGGTAGTTTTAGGGAAAGGTGCCCTATGGCCAGAGCAGCTGGGCCATTCTCCTCAGACAGCCTTTAAGTAATAGGGTTCTTAGACTACCTGTAATAGTCCAAGATTCTTAATTTATAAATATCATTAGTCTTTTATTGCAGGCAGAATTCTGCTAGAATGCACTTAGGGTTGCCCTTGTTATTTGCCCACAGGAAAATTGCTTCCTGATATTCTAGACAGATCCACAGCTATATGGGAGTCAGAGATACATTGTCTCATCACAGTTGGATTCTATCACTAAAATGATATTTTGTCCAGAAAACTTTGCATTTGGAGAGAGAATTTTGTGTTAGTATTAGTGATGAGAGACATCTTACTTCAGTGTTATAGTGTTCAGGGAATGATGCGTCATTCGGATTTTGAAACTATTTTTAGTGAAAAATACTTTTGTGTTGCTCATTAGAAAAACATCACAGGGCTGGGGAATAAAAGAATTTTTGCTTCTATAGAAACCTGGCACTTCCAGGTTTGACTAGAACACTTATTCAAAGTGAAAAGAAACTCTGCTATTTTATGATAAGTTGTTTACATCTCCCAACCATCTTGTCTTCGGAGAATTGTGCCTGTTTCCAGTGGGTGCTGCTTGTGCAGAATAGCTTTAGTCCATAACAAGAACAAGTTAATGCATTGTATGTATGACATAAACAGTCTCCTTCTTACAATCAGGATGTGTTCCAAAACTTCATTTGTAAGGCATTTGTTTAAAACTCAGAATGTGCTTGTACATAGAAACAGTGGTATTCACTGTTTTTATTTGTTTATTAAATAAATAACATTTAAAATGCAAGGTTTTACTGTAGAAGGAGGTAAAACAGAGATTGAAAGATGATTTGCAGTTTCTGTTCCATGCACATATCTTGAGTGTTCTCTGATCCTTTTGCACACTTGACTTTCCTAATAAAACTTCTTTTCTCATAAAAGAAAAGAGATTTAGGAGAGTAAGAAGCTCAGATATGAAAATATGAATCTTTAGAAGGAGGAAAACTGGAGAGCCTTTATCTATCCCTCGCATCTCCAGTTGCTGGTTTAGCTTTGGTTTTGATTTTTGGGTGGCCTTCTCTTCTATGACACCTTTTAATCAATGTGCATGGTTATAATATATAAAGCATATATTATATATTTTATCCAGCTTATAAGGTCAGTGGTGCTAAGGTTAAGAAAGTGCTTTAAGCATGTCCTAAAGTATGGGAATTATCTACAGGTGTTATATTGGGTCAAATAGCTTGGGAAATCCAGGATTAAGAGTTTACTAGGTGTGGTGGGTTGTCTGGCAGTGGTCAGGTCCTCTGCTCTGACCCTCTCCCCAGGTCCCCCAATCCAGACATTTGAAATGAGCGTACCCTTTAATTCAGATGTACGGAAATGTATTGAGAGCCTACTGTGCCGCAGCAGTGTTGTCGATACTAGAGATACAGCAGGGAATCAACAGGGGTGTCTGTCCTCACCAAGCTTATGTTCTCGTAGGGGAAAAGCAATTATCTATATAAGTGTGTGTCTGTATAGAGACAGAGGTAAAAGGGAGTAATAGAAGCTGCTAAGTGCTATGAAGGATAAAGAAAGAAAGCAGGGAGTGGGGTTAAAAGAGTTAGGGAGAAATTGGAATTTGAAACGAGAAAGTCAGGAAAGACCTCACTGAGAATTTTACAACTCTCTCCCTTCTTCTATATAAGAACTTTGAAATCAGAAAACTTCAGGTAATTTCCATTCAGGGCTGGAGTACATTGAGAGGAGGCGGAAATGAGATGTCAAAAGTAGGGGCTGAAGTGTGTGGATCTTGATGTATTCTGCTGGCTTGTGAGTTGCTGAAATCACTGGGTTCCTCAGCCTGTGATGGGCATAGCCTGGCATGGCTGTTGTGGACACAGGACATTTGGCAAACATATAGACAGCTGAAAGCAGAGCTGCTGAGCTGCATTATCATGAGTCCACCACAAGCGTCTAGCCTGGAGCTGCTTCGCACCCCAGGAGAACGGCAGTTGGAGCCTGTGAATGTCATCCAGTAGGTGGGATGGGGGATGCTCGATTGTCCCCACTCTCAAGAATAAACAGTTCCAGCCCAGGCACAGTAGCTCATGCCCGTAATCCCAGCACTTTGGGAGGCCAAGGCAGGAGGACTGCTTGAGCTCAGGAGTTCAAGATCAGCCTGGGCAACATGGTGAAATCTCATCTCTACAAAAAATACAAAAATTACCCAGGTGTTGTGGCATGCTACTTGGGAGGCTGAGGTGGGAGGATCACTTCAGCCCAGCAGGTTGAGGCTGCAGAGAGCCATGATCATGTCACTGCACTCCAGCCTGGGTGACAGAGTGAGACCCTGTCTCAAAAAAAAAAAAAAACAAAAACAAAAAACACAGTTCTGTCTTTTTTCGAGAATAACCTATTTCCTTATAGCTGTCTTCTCACAGCTAAGAAAGAGATTTTTTTTTTAAGTGTGACCTTTTTTAAAAAAATTATTATTTGAAAAAATCCATTTAGGACACAGCGCCTTACACCTCGCAGCCAAGAACAGCCACCATGAATGCATCAGGAAGCTCCTTCAGGTAAGCTGGTGACGACTTAGAATTATACATGTGTCTGTTTTACAATTTAAAAGTAATCGTATTTGTGAAAGAACAAACACACCCTCCATACCCACTCCTTTAAATACTGTCCCCAAACCTGTGTTTCCTAAGAAGCTTCATGACTGAAATGATAGGCAAGGGGGAGATTATCTCCATAGCAACTCCACTGGCAGAGAAGAGGATCTAATCAAAATTGGAGTGTCTTTTTTGGGATCTAGCCTTTTTCTCCCCTTTATTTAGTTCCTCCTTTTCTTTGCTGAAGGACTTACACCCTCTGAATAGTGTAAGTTTTTAAAACATCCATTTCTAAGCTGTTGGAGATCCTTACCACACAGGATCTCTAGTATCCTAGTATTGTTAAATCATCAGTAGAATGCAGCTCGTCTTTGAGAAGCAAAATTGCAACCATTATTTCCTCATATGTAACTTGATGAGCTTTAGTTCTTGGGTTTTGTTTAAGTCCTTGGTTTTATTCTTCTTTATAATTTTCAGCCAACTTCCTGGTTCAATAATCTTGCCAGGAAGTTTATAATGATCTCTTAAAATGACAACTTCCATAAATCTTTAAAGATGAATATTTAATGAACGCCCCACAGCCGTCTATACAGTCATCCAGTTGTTGCCAGTCAAAATGCAAGCTGGCTGTTTTCAGGAACAGCATAGAGCAATAAAATACGTGTTTGCTTGTACTGTCTGTTCTGTTGAACTGTTGTCTTGGCCTTAACAAGCACTATGTGGGACCCAGCATCTTGCTTTAATTTGGCTTTGAAATTCTAATGCAGAAATGCGGTCACATTCTTCAACTTGTCCTGGTCTGTTGATCACATAGCTTCCTGTCTTGCGTTACGTGATGCAAGCTATTGCCAGTTCCAAGAATGCTTAACTTTAACAGGTCTTTGAAGCTAAATTCAAGAAAAAGAGATTAATGTCTGTGATGTTGTATTATGAGGCTTCCCTTTGAAGACAACTAAAATAGAACTTTTCTTACCTGCCTCTTCTGGGACCAGACACTCCGGATAAGTGAAAATCATTGCTCAAGTGCTCTGCCTCCATATCCTTGGTCCTACCTCAATTTTTAAGTAATTGATTTATGTTTGAAATCTCCATTCCCATTCTGGCTTGGCTATCCAGACTTTGCATCTGACTCTGATTTAAAGGAAGAATTAACCTGACAAGCTGGATGTTCTCATGGGCAAGAACCAGATATTCTAGTCTCTAATGTAATCTTATATCTGGTTATGCAAATGGATTGGTTTTTCTTAGGAATCTTTGAAGCCTTTAAACAGTTCCTTGTGCTGTTTTAAAATTAGGCCAAAGCATGGTAAGTCGTAACTTAATCTCTATTCTTCTTACCACGGAAGGGCAGACATTTCACTAGCGTGGTAGTGTGTTATTACCTCCTCTCACTGCCAAACCATCCAGATTGTTCTTCTTCCTGGGTGGTGGTTAAAACCTCAGCCGTGTCCTCCTGTTGGGCTGTTTTCCCAGGTCCTGTTCCTCTTTGCTCTCTAGCCAGTTCTTCACCTCTTGTCTCAGTAGCCCAGGCTCTCTGTGCTGTGATCCCCGTTACCTCCTGTTGTCTCCCACTCCTATACCCTCTGCATTTATGGATCTCCCTGAGCTCTCCAGGTCTTTGCTCTTATTGCCTGTCTGCTGGAGCCATTCCCCTCTCCAGTGGCTACCAAGGTAAAGTTCTTCCTTTTCACAGCAATGAGCACAAATAGACCCTTTTGAGATTCTTCAAATTCAAATAAGCTCTCTCAGGCTGAGTGCAGTGGCTCACGCCTGTAATCCCAGCACTTTGGGAGGCTGAGGTGGGTAGATCACCTGAGGTCAGGAGTTCATGACCAGCCTGGCCAACATGGTGAAACCCCATCTCTTCTAAAAATTACAAAAATTAGCCGGGCATAGTGGTGCATGCCTGTAATCCCAGGTGCTCGAGAGGCTGAGGCAGGAGAATCACTTGAACTTGGGAGGCGGAGGTTGCAGTGAGCCAAGATTTCACCACTACACTTCAGCCTGGGTGACAGGGTGAGACTCCATCTCAAAAACCAAACCAAACCAAACCAAACAAAAAACAAATGAGCTCTCTCCCTCCCCGAACCCTCAGCTATTCCTCCCGCCCTTTCTCATACTGTGTTTCCTGGGCACTGTGCATCGTGTCAAGCAGTGACAAGCAGCAGCCCCTATCACAGTGGAGCTCCCAGTCTGGTAAACAATCCACAAATAAACATTACAGATTGCACAGCAGTTCAAAAGGAAGCTAACGGGTGACTGTAAGAGAGGAATGAGAGGTGGAGGTTCATGGGAGGCCTCGTGAAGGAGGTGATATTTAAGCTGAGACCTCCGAATGATGCAAGCAGCCACAAGGAAAGCATTCTAAGCAAATGGAACAATGTGTGCAAAGGACCTGAGGTCAGAAAGGTGCTGGCCAGGGAGGGAAGAAAGCCAGTGTGTGGGCCTGAGGCAAAGCAAGTGAGGAGGAAAGTAGCACAGGATGCAGGGCCTTGTATGTCATGATGGGCTTCACTGCAGTTCATCCTAAGTACAGCATGGAACTGTGAGGGGCTGTTAAGTAAACAGTGAGAGTCACAGTTTTAAAAGAGAATTCTAATTGTTTAGAGAATTGATAAAAAGGGGGAAAATGCAGAACTGGGGAGACCTACCAGGAGGCTGCCTTAGCTGTTCAAGTGAGAAGACGCTGTCCTAAAAAAGAATGTCAGGAACAAGAAAGGGTAGAGGATAGACTGGAAGTGAGTTTTGGAGAAAAAAAATTGACAGTACATGGTGGTCCACTACATAATGGGAGGAGGACGAGGGCGGGGGGAGGGGGAGGAGGATGAGAAAGAATCAAAGCTGAGTCGCTGGTTTCTAGCTCAATGCCTAGACATGATGATGCTGTTGATGGAGAAGGTAGTCAGGGAGGAGCAGGTGGGGCACTGGGGAGGGGAAGCCAGAGATTTTGGCTGGGCCTTGGAGATGCTAATAAGACATCAGAGCAGAGATGTGAAGTAGGCAGTGGGTTATCAAGCCTAGCGCTTGAAGAGGACAACTGTTGTGTTTGAGTGAGAATACAGGCCCTAGCCCAGCCTGTCTGAGTTTGAATCTTGGCTCTGCCATTTACTGCGACTTGAGCAAATTATCAACTTTTTTGTGCCTCCGTTTCTTCATCTGCAAGTTGGAGTAATGATAGTATCTACCTCGGGTTGTTAGGGGACCTAAAGCAGTTCTTTGAACAGTGCGTGGCACATGAGAGCTAATATTTACATAGCAGTTATTGTTGTTACTGTTAGGATCTCCACATTTGGGAGTCACTAGCATCCATTCTTCTCGATGATATTTCAGGTTGTGGGTGTGGAGGAGCTTACCAGGGAAAAGAGCTTAGAGGAAGAACACTGAGGAGCCCTGAGGTTTTCTGTTTGGCTAGAGGAGGAGCCGCAAGAGGAAAAGCAGAATAAGATGAGCCAAGCAGGGCTCTAGGAGCCGAGAGGTTGGAGAGAGGAGAACAGAAATGTTTATTGTCACTGGAAACATGAAGGTTGTTGGTGACCTTGACCAAGGCATCTCCTTGGACTCGAGAGGGAACACCCAACTGCAGTGGTTTCAGGAGTGAATGGAGGTGAGGGTGCCTGGACTGCAGTGGGTAATCCTTAAGAGAAAGCTGGTTTTGTGAAGGGCCCAGAAAGGGCAGGAGATGGGGGAAAAGATAGGATCAAGATGAGAGAGCCTAGAGCATGTCTATTAGCTGGTAGAGTGCTGGAGTGATGAGGGAAGGACAGGGACAGATAGGTGAAGCAGCAAAGAGGGGAGAGTTTGCCCACCCCAAAGACATAAGTCTCCCTCTCCATAGGAGACTGTAGGCCCCTGGAACACAGCAGTCGAGGCTTATTTATATTAATAGTCTTGCTAATAAGCCACATCATACCTTGCAGGAAAAGTCTGAACTGAATAGAATTGGTGCAGGGTATTTTATTATATGGATGTATTTATTTTTGTCTTATAGTCTAAATGCCCAGCCGAAAGTGTTGACAGCTCTGGGAAAACAGCTTTACATTATGCAGGTAACTTTCATTCTCCTATTTGTCTTCTTCTGCCATTGGAAACACCAACTTTTCTTTTTCCTTATTCAAGCCATTAACCTTCCATACTATTCCTGGTGCTCTTTTCTGTCATCATTTCTAGACATTCCCATTGTACTCTGTTTGTAAAACATACAGAGTTTTACTGAGGCATATGCCTAGAATTCATCAATTGCTTTGCCACCTAACCACTGAATTTTATCGCGATCAATATATTTTAACTAATTTAAGGTTTCTTTTTAAACTAACAGATATTCCTAAGCACTTATAGATATGAGGTAATGTGTAATGCAGACTTTTTGATTTGAGGATTATTATGAACATCAGTCAATTTTATTTACTAACATTTTGTTTTAGTACGATTACACAACTTCAAGTGACAAACGTCGACACTCAACTATGAGTGATTAGGTTTACACATGTGTTTTATTGCTAGTTGTGGAAAAGCTAAGTCCTGTGAAAACCTGAGCCAAATATTTGCCTAAAGGCAACTGGCAGTCATTGGCCTTAGGCCAGCATAACTCTGAAATTAAGCAGTAATTTTAAACACCTCACTCTTAACCTTCCTAACATCATTTCTCTTCAATGCAACTAGAGTGAATATATGTAGAATGGGTAGAACATGAACACTTCCTTCCTGAAGTATTTGATACCCCTGGTTGTGAATAACTATGTGACTGGCTGTGGTGTTTATATTTTCCTTCCCCCAGCGGCGCAGGGCTGCCTTCAAGCTGTGCAGATTCTCTGCGAACATAAGAGCCCCATAAACCTCAAAGATTTGGTAAGTACCGGGTGGTCACTAGAGGTAGAGGTAGACACTGGTTTCTAAAACTCAGTGGGATACCTCTGGAGTCACTGAGACTTTAAACTAGCAGTCCCCAACATTTTTGGCATCAGGGGCTGATTTTGGGGAAGACAGTTTTTCCATGGATGGGGGTGGGGATGGTTTCAGGATGAAACTGTTGCAGCTCAGGTCATCAGGCATTGGAGCGCACAACCTAGATCCCTTGCATGCTCAGTTCACAATAGTTTGTGTTCCTATGAGAATCCAGTACTGCTGCTATCTTATAGGCAGTAATGCTCACTCGCCTGCCATTTGCTCCTCGCTGTGCAGCAGGATCCTAACAGGCCACAGACTGGTACTGGTCTGCAGCCCCTGCGTTGGGGACTCCTGCTTTAGACAACTAACTATTGGGCAAAATTCTACTGCTTTCAACCTAGATTCTCTTCTGCAAAATGGATTTATGTATTATTTTTAATCCTTTTCTCATTTGCCCCAAGAATACTCACCAGTGGTGTTTGGGGATGCAGTATTTACCTCAAGATAACTTTGCCACGAAATATCTCATTTTTATTATTAGTATTTTCGCATAGCTCTAGGATATTGGCTTTGGAAACAAGAGACGTTATTCTATTTATAGCATTCTCTTTTTAGTAGTGGTATTTCCATTTACAAAATATAGTAATTCTCGATTGCTGAAAATGTCAAATCCTAGAAAACGTAGCATTTGTATGTGTGATGTTAACGTCGTTCTCAAAGAGTTGTTGGCTGAAGATTCATTTGATGAATCCGATTTTTCTGAAATAGATGATTCTGATGATTCTGATGTTAGTTCTCTTTAGAAATAACTCCAAGAACAGTTTTTATATTTTGTTTTCACATTGAAAATCAGTCAGATTTGCTTCAGCCTCAAAGAGTGTGTTTATATAAAATTAAATGAGCTCTGGCAGAGAGCTGCGTGGTTTTTTTTTGTTTTTTGTTTTTTTTTCCTAAACTGGGAAGAAGGTTAATTGGCTTCTAAAGCATTAGTAAAACATTTTGCAGCATATATTTCCTATATAGGTATATTTATTTCTACGGCTATACATGTTTTCTACCATCAATGTAATTACAAATAAAGCTTAATTTCTTGATTTTTAAAAATAAAAAATAAGTCTAAATAGAAATTTTACTACTTTCTTTCTGCACCCCATCTATCACTTTGGATACCTTCTAAGCAGAATCTCCCAACTTTGAAGACCACTGCTAGGCTATTTTAACTTCACCAGACTATTTTGAGAATAAATTTATATATTTATCACATGGTTATGTTATGGGATTAAATTTCGTGTTGCAGCATGAGAACTGACATGCATACACTTATATTTGATGGAGATACTGTGAAGTGACTAGATAGAATCTGTAAATAAATTCATATTCCTTGAAGTTCAGTACTTCCTAAGCAGAAAGTATGTTAACTTCACAGAGATAGTGCCCAGAAATCTGTCTGAAATTCTTTATGACAATACTCAATCTTTAAGCAGCACTTGTATTTTTAAATAGTTGGATATATTGTAACATCTTTTCCCTTTGCCTATTGAATGCTTCTAACTTAAAACTCACTGTGGATGGATTTATAGGGTATATTCCAGAAAAAAAAAAAAAAAAACAGAATAACAACTTCTCTTTATGGTTTGTGTCAGACCTAAGATTACAGAAAATACTTATGTATATTCTTCTAGTATTTTTCATCATTTGTTTTATATTGTAATGTTTAAATGCTTAATCCACCTGACATAGTTTGTATACGAGTTGGAGACCTAGATCTCCTTTTTCCCAAAGGGGTTGCAATTGTCATGACATAATTATTCTTTCTATCCATTTCTTTATCTAGTCATGTGTTAGTAATAGATAATAGGCTTTTAATTTATATTTTGATACATAGCAAGATTACTAAAGGGTACACTTTCTAGTAAGAGTGGAATGGCAGGATATATAATCATTAGTGCACTGGGAAGAAGTTTGCATACAGGGCAGTGGGATCTTCTAGTGTCTTGGGGAGACATACCCTTCCTTTCTCCAGCACCATCCCTCAGTATACCCAGTACACTTGCCTTGAGCCTTTACACACTTTGTGTTCTGCCCTCTCTCGTGATCACCCAAACAGTGATAGCCAAGGGCACAAGCAGTCCCAAGAAGCTGGAGCTCCTATGTAAAAGCTAGCATTCAGTAAAATTCCGTAACAAGAGTTGTGCCAACATACAGTCGTGACTCTATGGGGGTATGGAATATCAGGATGGACCAGATATTAGATCAGCAGTCCAAGTCAGGAGAAAAATGTGCAAAAAACAGGGGCTGACTTTTGTTTGCAGTTCTGGCATTTTATGCCTGAGTTAAAATCTAAATCTGAATTTGTCTCCTAGGATGGGAATATACCGCTGCTTCTTGCTGTACAAAATGGTCACAGTGAGATCTGTCACTTTCTCCTGGATCATGGAGCAGATGTCAATTCCAGGAACAAAAGTGGAAGGTAACCCAGAATTAGGCAGAAATCATGTGACTTCAGTGATATCCACATTCTGGGAGTATTTCAAAATATCACAGCCATATTTTGGATCATTTGTTATAAAGGATTTTTAACTTCTTCCCTTTTGAAAGTTCTACTGTTTTTGATAATCAAGAATCTATGTTGACTTTAAAGCAATTTTCCCCAGACATCTGTGGACATCATTGCTGGCTAAGTCTGTGAGGAGACTATGAAATGCTGATGTGAATAAACAATTTCCTGTGACTTTCTATGCAAAATAAAATAAACCTATTGGTTGATTTGGAGAAATGGTCTTAGAAATATATATGTTATTTAAAATGCTTGAGGTGAAACAAGGATAAGATTCATGCCAGTCATATTAAATCGCATCATATTGTGCCAAATAGTATAGAAGATTATGTTGTTTGACTAAATATGGTTTAATATTTTGATATAATCTGAAGTTTTTTTAAAAAAAAAAAAAACTAATTTCATCTTGATAGCATTCCACTTCGAATTCCCCAACGATTAAGTGTAATAAAGGTTTAACTGCACTTATTCTTCTTTTCTCTTTTTTTAAGACAACTGATTTCCCAAGAAAGAGTTTTTACATTTTCTTAGTAGTAATTTTGTATCTCTTTTTTCCTTTAGAACTGCTCTCATGCTGGCCTGCGAGATTGGCAGCTCTAACGTCGTGGAAGCCTTAATTAAAAAGGGTGCAGACCTAAACCTTGTAGATTCTCTTGGACACAATGCCTTACATTATTCCAAACTCTCAGAAAATGCAGGAATTCAAAGCCTTCTGTTATCAAAAATCTCTCAGGATGCTGGTATGTAAAAGAAAATAGCCAATGTTGTTTTAAGTTTATCCACTCCATTTTCCCCAAAGGATAAAAGAATGTGTGCAATATGATATATTTTATTATTCTTTGAAACATATTCTCGAAGAAAAATGGAGTGTTAAAAAATATTGTATATGGTGTATGTGTGTGTATCCCCCCACCCAAAGTGAATATGAATCATTATGCTTCTTATAGTTCTTTTTTTCACTTTTTCCTCTATAGATTTAAAGACCCCAACAAAACCAAAGCAGGTATTTATCTTTGGGGGAGGCTTTTATGTTTCATTTATGCTTGTGGGAATTTAAAAATGTTCAGATTTAACCACTTTGGTCCACTGGTAAAGTAATAAAGACTATATTGAAAATACTTAAGGACTGAAATATCTTTGAATAAATGAGTCATTGTTATAAAGTGGTAGAAGTTTCTGGGCGCGGTGGCTCATGCCTGTAATCCCAGCACTTTGGGAGGCCGAGGCTGGCGGATAACCTGAGGTCGAGAGTTCAAGACTATCCTGACCGACATGGAGAAACCCCGTCTCTACAAAAAATACAAAATTAGCCAGGCGTGGTGGCACATGCCTGTAATCCCAGCTACTCAGGAGGCTGAGGCAGGAGAATCACTTGAACCCGGGAGGCGGAGGTTGCAGTGAGCTGAGATTGCATGATTGCACTCCAGCCTGGGCAACAAGAATGAAACTCCATCTCAAAAAAAAAAAAAAAAAAAAAGTGGTAAAGGTTTTCTTAATAATTTGCTTTATTTCAAAAGCATGTAACTTTAAACTTGCTACTTATATGTTCATCTTTTTCTGAAATGTACTAACTCATGCTTCCTATTGGTGTGAAAATGTTTGATGTGGCTTAAACTCTGTGACTGAATAACACTGTTTTAAATACTTGTAATATCACATGAGCTACAGAGCTACAGCCAGAAAACGTTCGCTATTTAATGAAAATAAGAGAAGTTAGCTTTTTCTTTTTAATTAGGGTTTTTCTAGAATGTCATGTAGTGTTACACAAAGTAGAAATTGAGTATGCCCTGTTAGTGTGTAGTTTTTTTCTAAAAATATATTGTCACTATCTGTTTTTTTGACGAACAGTGTATGTTTGGTTTTATGTGTTTGTTTATTTACACATCTACATTCTTGAAGAAATCATAAACAGCAAATACTCAATACTGAAATTTATGTGGTAACTGTATTGCTTATCAGTAACCTTCAAAAATGAAGCTATCTCTTTCCCTCATATTTATAGGCCTTTTTTTTTTTTTTTGAGACCAAGTCTCGCTCTGTCGCCCAGGCTGGAGTGCAGTGGCCGGATCTCAGCTCACTGCAAGCTCCGCCTCCCGGGTTTACGCCATTCTCCTGCCTCAGCCTCCTGAGTAACTGGGACTACAGGCACCCGCCACCTCGCCAGGCTAGTTTTTTGTATTTTTTAGTAGAGGCGGGGTTTCACCGTGTTAGCCAGGCTGGTCTCAATCCCCTGACCTCGTGATCCGCCCGTCTCGGCCTCCCAAAGTGCTGGGATTACAGGCTTGAGCCACCGCGCCCGGCCATATTTATAGTCTATAAGAAAAGGAATGGAAGTAATGCCGACGTGTGGGAAATACCATTGCTTTTCATTAATACAGAAAGCTGACTGTGATTATATTCTGGATCCTAAGTTGCAGTAGACCTCAACCTCTACTTTCCCAGTTCTCCACACCAACCTAATCTGGTTTTGTCTTATGTGTTTTTATTTTCTTGCTATTAAAGCATGGGCTGCTAGAAGAATACTTGCGCATGCATATTATTTATTTTTAGGTTGGTAGCAGATTTCAGATTTTGATAAAGTAAGAAATGCATGAACTTTTGAGGTTTTTTTCATGTGTTTGATAAAGCTACTTGCTCAGACTTTACTAACCAAACTAACCCACCTCCATTCTTTGGACTGTGATAACTTTCAGCATGACCAAGTCTCTAAAATAAGCTCAGAAAGAAGTGGAACTCCAAAAAAACGCAAAGCTCCACCACCTCCTATCAGTCCTACTCAGGTAAAAACAAAAGCAAACAAACAGTCAATAAACGCACCACAAGAAAGCCATAAATTTGTCATTTTGTTTAGGCCAAAAAGGAATGTTTTAGAACTGACCTTTAAGTGCATATTTAAAATGTTCCTTAGCAGTTTTAAATTACAAATTGTGTTAAGAAGGATTTTGATGATTAGTATGGAAATAATGTTGATTCTTACCTATTTTAAAAAAAAAAAAAAAACAGTAGAATCGAACAGGCTCTTTTTGAAAAGGCTCAAGGAAATTTCTCCAAATCTGATCACAGAAACTTTCCCTTAAGTTCAATTTATTTTTAGTTGCTTATATTAAAAGATCTAGTAAGAACTGGGAGAATGAGTAGCCAGTGACGCAATTGTTGAAATGAATTTCAATTGGTTTCTTAAAACATTGCTAAAATGTATTTGCCTTTCTAATTGCATTTAAGGTTGGCTAATATTAAAAGTAGTTTTCATTTCTGAGCTTATAGTGACCTTTGCATAGAGGAAGAAGCTCAGTAATCTATGTAACGGCGCATGTAAAAACACATCGAGATTTGTTATTTAAAATTCATAGGCCACAAAGGGAATAATCCATATTTAAATAGTAGAGAGGAATAGCTCATCTCGTATTTTTTAAATGTATGTTAGCGTACTTATTAATATTCTTAACCTGCAATGGAAGTTTTATAGATTTTTAAAAACCTGATTCTAATATAGGAGCAAAGTTATATTCTATAAACTTTCAGAAAGTATTTGAAGTAGCTGAACTGCATTGAAAATATCCTACCCTTGAATTAATTGATGCCAATGATACTTACTGTTAGATTTCATTGCATTGGTTAAACAGGTTGATCCTTCAGCACTGGAGAAGAGGAGTTTGAAGATACATTCTTTATTGATGATTTTCATTTTGTTTCTTTTTTTAGTTGAGTGATGTCTCCTCCCCAAGATCAATAACTTCGACGCCACTTTCAGGAAAGGAATCAGTATTTTTTGCTGAACCACCCTTCAAGGTATTTCCTTTCTATATTCAGTTTTGTTACTGTATTTTAAGATACCTGATAGACTTGCTTTAAGTTATATAACACTGGGTAAAACAGAATATACTTCTGAATCATTGGTTCACAACCTTTTCACCATGAAGTACCCCTTGATTATTTTTTCTGGCATGGACCCCACAAAGCAAGAATGTGTGCAGCTAGATTGTATCCATAATAATTTAAAATTTTTAAAAGTTAATTGAGTGAATAAATTAAATTTACAAACCAATAATTGATTTTCTTCATTTAAAAAAAAAGAGACGAGGGCTGGGTGCAGTGGCTCACACCTGTAATCCCAGCACTTTGGGAGGTCAAGGTGGGCAGATCACCTGAGGTCAGGAGTTCAAGACAAGCTTGGCCAACATGGCAAAACCCCGCCTCTACTGAAAATACAAAAATTAGGCCAGGGCTGGTAGCTCATGCCTGTAATCCCAGCACTTTGGGAGGCCGAGGCAGGCGGATCACAAGGTCAAGAGATCGAGACCATCCTGGCCAACATGATGAAACCCCATCTCTACTAAAAGTACAAAAATTAGCTGGGCATGGTGGTGCATGCCTGTAGTCCCAGGGAGAATCACTTGAACCCAGGAGGCAGAGATTGCAGTGAGCCCAGACTGCGCCACTGCAGTCTAGCCTGGCAACAGAGCGAGACGCCGTCAAAAAAAGAAAAAGAAAAGAAAAAAATGCAAAAATTAGTTGGGCGTGGTGGCAGGCACCTGTAGTCCCAGCTACTCAGGAGGCTGAGGCAGGAGAATTACTTGAACCCAGGAGGCAGAGGTTGCAGTGAGCCAGGATCAGGACACTGCACTCCAGCGTGGGTGACAGAGCGAGTGTCTTGTGCGAGGGAGCAGGGACAGTGTACTTATATGGAATCTAAAAAAGTTGAACCCATAGAAGCAGAGAGTAGAATGATAATTGGGGGAGTGGTGGGAGTTATTGGGGAGATGTTGGCTAGAGGAGACAACATTTCATCCAGATAAAAGGAATAAGTTCAAGAGATCCATGGTACAACATGGTGACTATAGGTAACAACAACGCATTAGATTCTGCGAGTTACTTAGAGAGTGGATTTTAAACGTTTTCATCACAAAAAATGATCAGTGTGTGACATTAATTAGCCCCATGGCCATTTCACATTATGTACATATTTGCAGACATCATGAGGTACGTGGTAAATATATACAACTTTTATTTGTCAACTAAAAAATAAATTAACTTTTTCAAAAAAAAGGTGTAGAAGTTACCAGCTTCTACCTGTTATTCTCCTCGTTCTTTCCTGAATGCAGAATATTGAGGAAATGCCACAAATTATATTTCAGGAACTTCTCTATTTATAACGAAGTATCTTAGATTGGATCCTGGGACAGAAAAAGGCCATTATTCGAAAAACTGGCACAGTTTGAATAAAGTTGTAACTTAGATGGTAGAAATTTACCAATTGACAAATGTATAATGGCTACATATGTTGTAAACATTGGGAGAAATAAGTGAAGGTTTCTATCTTGCAATTTTTTTTGTAAATCTTAAATTGCTCCAAAGAAAAAGTGCTTTAAAAGTTTTTTTAAAAAAGAGACAAAGATAAGAACTTACTAGATAACCAGTCTTCTTACCCAATTAAGTTTATATTAATTCCAGTCAAAGAGACAGAAATGTGTTATTCTCTGTTGTCTTACTGAGAATTGTATAATTTTTTTCCTGACTATAAAAGTAATACGTATTTATTTTACAAATGTTAGAAAATCTATTATGTCTTATCCACCTGGATCTATAGATTTGTGGTTGGAAAATATTTTAAGGAAGTAGGAGGATATTTCCATTTAATATCTGTTTATCTAACATACTGAGAAATTGTACTCAGGGGGAAATAAAATTTATAATTGTTAACATGAAATTTCAGTATTGTATATTTACTTACTTTTCCTTATTTGGAATTACTAAAGATGTTTTCTTTTAACTTGGATACACATTAATCTGAAAAAGATTCTATCAACCTATCATTTCGCTCACTTTAGACTTTACTAATAAACTCTTCAGATTAATTTCTATATAAGACAAGGCAACTATACTTTTATAGTTAGTACCGTAATATCTTCTGATATGACTGTGCTTCAAATAAGCAATGCAATCCGAAGAATAATATCACAAATTATGATTTTTCAGAGGTAGAGTATAAAAGACTGTCATTTCTGAAAAAAAAAAAAAAAAAAAAAAAAGATAAAAAGTGACATTTATCCCTATGTTAGCTTAGACAGGAGAAAAAAGTGGTATCTAGGCCAGGCGTGGTGGCTCACAGCTCGCGCCTATAATCCCAGCACTTTGGGAGGCTGAAGCTGTTGGATCACGAGATCAAGAGATCGAGACCATCCTGGCTAACATGGTGAAACCCCCATCTCTACTAAAAATACAAAACATTAGTTGGGTGCGGTGGCGGGCACCTGTAGTCCCAGCTATTCGGGAGGCTGAGGCAGGAGAATCACTTGAACCTGGGAGGCGGAGGTTGCAGTGAACCAATGTCGCGCCACTGCACTCCAGCCTGGGCGACAGAGACTCTGTCTCAAAAAAAAAAAAAAAAAAGTGATATATATTTAAAATGACTAAAGTTTAAAAAGACTAAAACTACCAAGTGAGGATGTGGCAGAACTAGAACTCCATTTTCTGCTGGTGAGAATCTAAAATGGAGTAACTATTAACAGTTTAGAAAGCTGGAAGTTTCATTAAAGTTAAATATAAACCTAATATATGATCCAGCCATCCACTCATAGATGTTTACCAAAATAAATGAAATTACATGTTTACACACAATCTTGTATGCAAATGCTTGTAGCAGCTTTATTCACAACCTCCCCAAATTGGAAGCAATCCAAATATCCATCAACAAGTGAATAAAGATAATGAAATATACCCGTATAATGAAATATTATCTGCCAATAAAGAGGAACGAACTGTAGTGCAAGTAACATCGTAGTTGAATCGGAAAAGTCATCATGCTGAGAGAATCCAGCCACCAAGAAATTCATACGGATGACATTCCATTTATAGGAATTTTAAGAAATGCAAAAAAAGAGTTGTGGTTGCCTAGCAATGACGTAGGCAAGGTGGGGTTGTAATGAGGCAAGAAGAAACTTCTAGGCATAATGAAGAGATTCTCTATCTTGACTACAGTCTTGGTTCCATAGGTATACATCTGTCAAAACCTCCTCAACTTGTAAACTTTAGCTGGATGCAGTTGATTATACCTTATATAGTGAAGAATATAAAAACAAGTAAATTTGTTATAAAAGTGAAAGGACTGCTTTTTGTAAAGCTAAGCGCTTACTAAAAATAATCCACTTTATTGTTTAGCATTTGGGCTTTTACAAAGGTATCTTGGCTGAAAAATTATCTTATCATTGACTGGCTCATTTGGATGCCACACTGTAATTTTTAGCAAGTCACTGTAATGTTTCGAAATGAGAGTGTGGCTTTGAAGTTCCAAGAATTTTTACAGTATGTTAACAGATATTCAGGGACAAGGGATTAGAGAAAATCTTTAGGGAATCTATTGCTGATCTAAGACTAAATGATATTTATTGCCATTTCCCTTAGAAAGGTTAATAATAAATTTAATAGCAGATAACTTATGAAATGATAAAGCTAAAAAATCTGCTTTAAAATATTTCAATCAATGTATAATGCAGACATATAGAACTTCTCTTTGACTTCGTTATGAAAGCAGTATTTGCGTCTCAGTTTTTAGTACATAACTCAGTAAATTAGCAATTACATAAAATTATTGTAATCTTAAATATATTTGCATTGTACTCACTAAATGAAACTTCTGATATACGCTCTGGAACTTCTAATGTTTTAGAAATTAAACTTAGTGGATAATTGTCACTTTTACTCATTTATAGCTTAAAATATCTTCTTTCTTTGAGATTTTCTAGCTACTTTTCTAGTAGGATAATACCAGATCTGCTCTGCATAAGCTCAAGGAGGAAAGTCTGCTTGATTCTTTTGTGCAATGTTACATTCAGACATGTTCTTTAAGTCATTTTTGTGTTTCAATAGGCTGAGATCAGTTCTATACGAGAAAACAAAGACAGACTAAGTGACAGTACTACAGGTAAGATGAGGAAGCATCTGTTTTTTTTCCTTCAACCCAACTGTTTCATGTCCATTTAAAGAAAGCAAAGGCCAAGCTGGGGTACTGTGTAAAAAGGTCACGAGCCAGCATGTCCACACAGAGCTGCCAGTAATGCACAGGCTGATGCGCTCTGTACTTCAGGGTGCCTTCACCTGCATTTTAAAGAGTCTCTGAATTTGAATTTTGAAAAATACATCTTTATTTTCATTTGTCCCAAACTATATGTTAGCAGTTCCTTCAATTATGAATACAGGCAATAAGCCCCAGTGGTATTAGTAGACCAGTGATTTTGTCACCAAGAGAATTCCTTTCACCTTAGTGTTACTGCGGATATCTTGAAATACTTACAATATTGCTACTAAAAATTATGGCAGTTATTAGACCTGCTGCCAGATCTTGTTATTGTTATCAAATAAGCTCTTAAGTTACTGTAGCTTGTATATTTTATCTTACGCATTTAAAAACATTATTTTCAGAGGAGGTCCATAGGCTTCTGCTGTCTGCTAACCACACTCTTTGCAGCTGAGCAGCACATTATTTCATGAAGGGAGAACCCAACATGCCGCCTCCATGACTGTCCCCATCTAACTTTTCTACTATGGATTTTAAGTAGACACATGCAAAGACAAGAATGTTCATGAAATCATATGTAATCATATGGCCTTTATGATCATAGGATTTAATTCATTGTGTCTGTTAAAGAGTGCCTCCTAAGAATAATTTACCCTCTAAGAATGTAATACAGTATCTTTAGAATCCACTTAAAATGTAGAAGAAATTATTTCAAAGGTCCATTTTTGCTCCAGCATTCAGTGTCGTAATCAGTTGTGTATTTCATAGGTGTTTGGAGCCTTTAATTTGCAGACCTTAGAAATATTTTGTATGTATGTATGTATGTATGTATGTATGTGTTTGTTTATTTTAGAGATGGGGTCTTACTGTATTGCCCAGGCTGGTCTCAAGCTCCTGAACTCAAGTGATCCTCCCACCTT
Source organism: Piliocolobus tephrosceles (assembly GCF_002776525.5). Classification (NCBI taxonomy): domain Eukaryota; kingdom Metazoa; phylum Chordata; class Mammalia; order Primates; family Cercopithecidae; genus Piliocolobus; species Piliocolobus tephrosceles. The sequence goes on from NC_045437.1 coordinate 33,854,062, forward strand.
GGCCTCCCATAGTGCTGGGATTATAGGCATGAGCCACCACACGTGGCCCCAGAAACATTAAACTTTCTAATTCCTGGCAGAGATCAGTGTTGATATAACTAAACAAATGTTACATTGGGTACTTCAAAAGACATTCACTGTATCTTAGAAATAGCTTTTATTTCTTAGAATTGCAGTTATGCTCCCAATTCCCTAGTTCATTTCACATTCACCAGACTTCATGTCAAGGAAACTCAGAAAGCTGGGATTTAGGCAACAGACTTATGATGAGAAGCAAGGATTTCTATGAAGAAAGGTCATTTTGCATCCTTCCAAGTTAAGATTAAAGTTTTCATCTTTGCATTACATGACGGTGAGAAAATGAAAAGCAGATCGGTGCTTTTCAAAGTGTGGGTAAAGTATGTACTAGCTATAATAATTAGGGAGTTTGAGCCGGGCGTGGTGGCCCACACCTGTAATCCCAGCACTTTGGGAGGCTGAGGTGGGCAGATCAGCTGAGGTCAGGAGTTCGAGACCAGCCTGGCCAACATGGCAAAACCCAGTCTCTACTACAAATACAAAAATTAGCTATTACATACAATTATTGAGATTTTATATAATAGTTAATTATTGAGCATACCTCTAGTCCCAGCTACTTGGGAGGCTGATGCAGGAGAATCGCTTGAATCTGGGAGGCAGAGGTTGCAGTTGAGCCGAGATCATGCCACCGCTCTCCAGCTTGGGTGACAGAGCAAGATTCCACCTCAAGAAGTAATAATATTAAGTTTGGACCAGAAATTCATACAGTTACTTCACTAAGCACATTGTTTTGTCCAGCTGACATATTTTTTGTAGGACTTTCTAGATGAAGGAAGCAGTACATTGCATTGCCTTCTGGAGGAAGTTTGCTATCTCAGCGAGCACCTTGAATAGCACTCCTTAGGTTGTAATTTCAGCATGATAATCAGTAGGATGTCAGAAAGTTGTGGTTACCAGCAGGGATTACTGTGGGATTCAGAGAAGACAGTTTCATGCTAGAGTGGTCATTGAATGCTTCAGGTACTGGGCAAAGTTTGACATGATGCCTAAGAATTCTCTAGGCAGAGAGATTCTGCAGGGCAATCCTGTGGATAAAGAATGAAAGAATCAGCCATGTGTTGAGAATGTAGAGTGTGTGATGAGAACCATGAATCTGAGGAAAACAGGAATCTAGAAAAGTAGCAGCATCATGAACCTGAAGAAGTAGACTGGGGCCAAATCATAGAGGTCTGAACCCAGATAAAGGAATTTGAAAATTATTTTTGGAGGGAAAATAATGAAAGCACTTGACCCAAAGGAATGACCCAATCAAGGTATGTTTTAGGAAGACTGGTCTGACGTTGCTGTGCAAGCTACAGTTTCACTGGGAAGAGGAGGGGGCAGAGATTTGTTGGGAAGCTGTTTGCAGGGTTTCCAAGTAAAGTGATAAAGTCTGAATTACAGTAATGGTGGTAGGGGCAAAGAAATAAACCAGATTCCAAAGACATTTCTAAAACAATTCCCAGAATTGAGACTTCTAAGGCACAGGGAAGAACCAAAAACAACCTAGATATGACACTTAAGCAAATGAATAGGAAATATATGACCAAATTCATCAATTTTCAGAATTGCCTTGTGTACACATGTATCTAGTACTTTGTGCTAGCAATCCACAGTAAGGAAACCCCGGTACATGAAATTTTTAGTTCATCCGTCCAGCTGCTAGTGTGTTTTATAGTTAGGACCAGGAAGAAGAACTGGATTAGGCTAGGGAGTGAATTTGTCTCAGGTTAGAGAAATAAGAGTTTAATTGTTTTATGTTATTTTAAATGGCTTTCTCTTTCCCAAGGTGCTGATAGCTTATTGGATATAAGTTCTGAAGCTGACCAACAAGATCTTCTTGCCCTATTGCAAGCAAAAGTTGCTTCCCTTACCTTACACAATAAGGAGTTACAAGATAAATTACAGGTATATAAATAGATTGCTGTCATGGACTATTCTGTAGAGTCAAGCTCTTGGTCTTTTCAGTAGTCAGATGTGTTTTGTTTTAAATGTGTACCTTAGTTTCTTTTTAAATGTTAGCTTTAAGTATCTTATAGTTTCAGATTATTTGTTTCATGAGAGTGTTATTCATTAACTCTTTCTGTAAATTATTCAACTGGTAAATTATATATGATTATACACATAGTATGATCAGTATTAAAAATTCTATATGTTTATATAAATAAAATGTAAACAAAATTGATAGAAAAATTCTATATAAAATATACTATATACATAGAATATGTATAATTTTATATATAAAATTTTATATTTTGATTTTATATACACATTAAAATTTTGTTTTAAATTATATGTGTGTATGTGTACATATATATAAAATATTATCCATTCATTTAGTAAAGTTGATCACTTAACAGGTTTAAGAACTTGATAAGAAATGGCTGTACCAAAAAATAAGAAGAAGAAATAGCTGCACTATATATCCATTACCCCTCTTGGCAAGCAGAATGATAAAAGAAATGAAGGAAAATTTTGAATCGGAGGCTTTGTAGAGTAAACAATTTTATTGTTTTCAAAGTGACACAAATCATCTGTCCCAATAGAACCCAAAGCAAGCTTTGTGTCATTAGTCCCACTCATGTCCCAGACCATCTTTTTTCATGGCATGAGAATACACAGGCAAAGTGATCATGCTACTCTCCCATACCAAAGTTGCAGATTTACTCCTCTCGTTCTGGTTGCTTGCTTAGCTAACCACCCCTTTGGTATTACTTAATTCTTGCTTTTTCTCCTAGGCCAAATCACCCAAGGAGGCAGAAGCAGACCTAAGCTTTGACTCATATCATTCCACCCAAACTGACTTGGGCCCATCCCTGGGAAAACCTGGTGAAACCACTCCCCCAGACTCCAAATCATCTCCACCTGTCTTAATACATTCTTTAGGTAAATCCACTACTGACAGTGATGTCAGAATTCAGCAACTGCAAGAGATTTTGCAAGATTTACAGAAGAGATTAGAGAGCTCTGAAGCAGAGAGAAAACAGCTACAGGTTGAACTCCAGTCCCGAAGGGCAGAACTGGTATGCTTAAACAACACTGAGATTTCCGAGAACAGCTCTGACCTCAGCCAGAAACTTAAAGAAACTCAGAGCAAATACGAGGAGGCTATGAAAGAAGTCCTTAGTGTGCAGAAGCAGATGAAACTGGGTCTTGTCTCGCCTGAGAGCATGGATAATTATTCACATCTCCACGAGCTGAGGGTCACGGAAGAGGAAATAAATGTGCTCAAGCAGGATCTGCAGAATGCATTAGAAGAAAGTGAAAGAAATAAAGAGAAAGTAAGAGAGTTAGAGGAAAAACTGGTAGAGAGGGAGAAAGGTACAGTGATTAAGCCACCTGTGGAAGAGTACGAGGAAATGAAAAGTTCATATTGCTCTGTTATTGAGAATATGAATAAAGAGAAAGCATTTTTGTTTGAGAAATACCAAGAGGCCCAAGAAGAAATCATGAAATTAAAAGACACACTAAAAAGTCAGATGACACAGGAAGCCAGTGATGAAGCTGAGGACATGAAAGAAGCCATGAATAGGATGATAGATGAACTCAACAAACAGGTGAGCGAGCTGTCACAGCTGTACAAAGAAGCCCAGGCTGAACTGGAGGATTACAGGAAGAGGAAATCTCTAGAGGATATCACAGCTGAATATATCCATAAAGCAGAGCATGAGAAACTGATGCAATTGACAAACGTGTCCAGGGCTAAGGCAGAAGATGCACTGTCCGAAATGAAGTCTCAGTATTCAAAAGTGTTAAACGAGTTGACCCAGCTCAAACAACTGGTCGATGCACAGAAAGAGAACTCTGTCTCTATCACAGAGCATTTGCAAGTGATAACCACGCTACGGACTACAGCAAAAGAGATGGAAGAAAAAATAAGCAATCTTAAGGAACACCTTGCAAGCAAGGAAGTGGAAGTAGCAAAGCTGGAGAAACAACTCTTAGAAGAGAAAGCTGCTATGACTGATGCAATGGTACCCCGGTCTTCCTATGAAAAGCTCCAGTCATCCTTAGAGAGTGAAGTGAGTGTGTTGGCATCGAAATTAAAGGAATCAGTGAAAGAGAAAGAGAAGGTCCATTCAGAGGTTGCCCAGATTAGAAGTGAGGTCTCAGAGGTGAAAAGAGAAAAGGAAAATATTCAGACTCTCTTGAAATCCAAAGAGCAAGAAGTAAATGAACTTCTGCAAAAATTCCAGCAAGCTCAGGAAGAACTTGCAGAAATGAAAAGATATTCTGAGAGCTCTTCAAAACTGGAGGAAGATAAGGATAAAAAGGTTGGTGAAACTGCATTGCTGTTGGGTTTCTAGCAATAAGTCTTAGTCTCTTCGGCTTTTACTATGTTAAATACTTCTAGTGTTGGCACTAAAACTTGGAGTGAATGCTCAGAGACTCTGCACATGAACTTTATCTGTCCCCAAAGCCACATTAAGAATAGTCTGTTGGATCGCCCAGATGTGGTGGCTCACGCCTATAATCCCAGCACTTTGGGAGGCTGAGGTGGGCAGATCACTTGAGGTCAGGAGTTTGAGACCATCCTGGCCAACATGGTGAAACCACATCTCTACTAAAAATACAAAAGTTAGCTGGGCGTGGTGGTACATGCCTGTAATCCCAGCTACTAGGGAGGCTGAGGCAGGAGAATTACTTGAACCCAGGAGGTGGAGGTTGCAGTGAGCCAAGATCAGGCCACTGCACTCCAGCCTGGCCAACAGAATAAGACTTCATCTCAAAAAAAAAAAAAAAAAAAAAAAAAAGAATAGTTTGTTGGGTATTTATATTTTAAAAACACATCTGCTGGGCATAGTGGCTCACTCCTCTAATTCCAGCAGTTTGGGAGGCCATAATGGGAGGATGGCTTGAGACCAGCCTCAGCAACATAGTGAGATCCCATCTGTACAAAAAATTTAAAAATTAGCCAGGCATGGTGGTGCGAGCATGTAGTCCCAGCCACTTAAGAGGCTAAGGCAGGAAAGTCACTAGAGCCCTAGAAGTCAAAGTTGTCATGAGCCATATCAACACCACTGCACTCTAACCTGGGCAACAGAGTAAGACCCTGCCTCAAAAAATAATAAATAAGCAAACATCAATCTTTGGCCACTTCTCCTTATACTAAAGCATTTTCACATATGTGATGCATATTTGTCCTTCAAAAATCATTTTACAGAAGCTTTGCCAGTGTTGGGGATCAGAAGTGAACTTGCAAACTGAAAAGTATTTGTGATCCATCTCAAACTTCAAAATTCTTTTTTTGGATTCAGAACAGATTCCTCCATAATATGAAACTAAAATACTCCTAGACTTAATCCTGCTTCCCTAAGGTCCATCAGCTTCCCCTCAAGTCAGTGTAAAAGCTACCCTCGCCGGCCCCTCCTTCGACAGGTATATAGGAGAGGAAGAGGCATGTGGGGACCCGGCAGTTTGAGATGGCACTGGACACAAGAAATGGTGCTGGTCAGCTTTGCGCAGTGGCAGTATCGTAGCCAATGAGGTTTATCCGAGGCGCGATTATTGCTAAAAGAAATGGTGCTGGTCATGCTGCTGGAGGAAGGAGGGAAGCAAAGGGAAAGTTCGGGGGGATGGTTCCACACACCAATCAGCTCTGCATCTCTAGTCCCCTGTCTCGGAGGTTCCAAATGGCATTCATTAGAGACTACTTATCTTTATTCTTTTATAATGAGTGTTTCAAAAGAGCTTTACCAGCCAGGGAAACAGGGATTAGCGAGTGGTGGGGTACGGTGGGGAGTTACTTGTGTTTACTTTAAAGAAAGATGTCCAGAGATATCAGGCTTCCTAGGCCTTATTCCTGATCGCCCATGTCAGCAGCATTGGACGAAATATAGCTGTCTCCAAATAAAGCCTGAAATCCTAATTCTGATTTTTTTTTTTCAATCATACCCCTTTTAAAAGTAGGAAACCAACATCACAGCTTTTGTTACCACCATCACCAAAACATAATATGTAATTCAAGGGCCTTTATCTGAACCTAATGGATGTAGCGGGCTTTGTTAGTTTGCCTGATTTTGTTATCTGTTTCATTTTATGAGTTTTTTTATTTAAATGTATTAAAAGGGAATTGCTCCAAAGTCTTAAGGCCCAGAGACCAAAAGAGATGACTGTGTTTGAGGCTTAGAAATATATGAAATTTTGCTTTGCAGACATGTTACTGCCTGTTAATACCATTTTCCTTTATTCCTAGATAAATGAGATGTCAAAGGAAGTCACCAAATTGAAGGAGGCCCTGAACAGCCTCTCCCAGCTCTCCTACTCAACAAGCTCATCCAAAAGGCAGAGTCAGCAGCTGGAGGCACTGCAGCAGCAAGTCAAACAGCTCCAGAACCAGCTGGCGGTGAGTGGGTTTGTTTCTGCTGCCTCGTTTGGGGTGGAGGGCCTGGCAGATTCCGTATCATCCCAGCTGCTAGGGCAAGTGGGCATGAACAAAAAGATTCCCAGCCCAAAGGAATGTACTTCAATGAGCAGTTGACTGATTTCTTCAGTGAGGGCAAAAGAGGGAGCCACTGGTGGAATTCCCAGTCGTTATCAGCAATGCAATGGATCAGATGTTCACTGCGAAGGAAAGAACTGACAGGACAGTGGGAGGAGGCTACATGCTCACTCATACCCTAACTTTTTACCCCTTCTCTTTTTTCTGCAACAGTCTTTCCCCATCTCTGGCAGTGGCAAGAGCTTTTTCTTGTTAGGGGCCAGGATCTCTAGTAGTTGCATCTCTATATATCTGAAGCTGCTTCTTGGCCCCTCTCCTTATTTCACTTAGGAAAGCCCTTCCTTATCTAATTTGGTTTCCTGGGTCCACTGTAACAAATCACCACAAATTTGTTTAAAACAACACGAGTGTATTTAGTTGCATTGAACAGAAGTCCAAAATCGCTTTCACTGGACTAACTTCAAGTTGTTGGCAGGGCTGGTTCCTCGCCTTTTCCAGTTACCAGAGGCTGCCTGCATTCCGTGGCTCATGGCCCCTTCCTCCATCTTCGAGGCACATCACTCCAGCATCTGCTCAGTCTTCCCATCTCCTCCTTCATCCTTTGATTTTCTTGCCTCCCTCTTATAAGGACCCTTGTGATTACATCTAAAGCCCACCTAGATAATCCACAATAATCTCCCTCTCCATTTCAACACCCTTAATTTCATCTGCAAGATGCCTTTTGCCATATCAAGTAACATTCACAGGTTCTGGGAATTAGGATGTGGACATCTTTCGAGAGCCATTATTTAGCTTACCACAGTATCTGTTAAGGTTTGAGTTGGCATGGGTACATTACCTTTTCTACCTAAAATCGAGAGTTAGTCTGTCCTGGACTGTCTCTAACTTCCATATACAAACAGAATATGGATTTGATGATTTCTTCAGAATAGAACTAGATGTAGTGAATTCAGGTTTCTGCAGTCCTTACTCTGACTGGCCACAAAGTTCAATGCTAGCTTTGGAGGAAACAGCTCTAGCAATGGTGGATACTTAGGGGAGGAGAAGCAGCTCTTTACTGTGTTCTGCAGGTCATTCTTCTGATAAAATGGCATTACAGACTTGTATGTAAAGTGCTATTGGTTTATAGAGTAATTCTTGTAATTATGCAACATGTTTTTGAGCTCTTACTATACCTCAGTATTATACATGGTGCTGATGATATAAAATGAGTAAGACTCAGTCCCTGCCCTCATAGAGTTTATACTCTATATAAGTTATCAACAAAGAGATGCCCAGCATACCGTGGGCATACACAGGAAATGAGTCATGAAAAGCTTCCTACGGGAGTTATACTTGTGCTGAGTCTTGAAGGCCTGAGTAAGAATATGTTGTTACTCAGCAAGGACTGACACATGGACTAGCTGGCTTTTGGGAACCTTGGTGAGAACCATTCCAGTGGAATGGGGAGGAGGGTAGAATCTGGACTGCAGTAGACTGGCTGCTAGAGAAGTGAGTAAGTAGATAGGTATCTGGTGGGGCTAAGCAGTCGCAGCAGGGGTTGCGGGAAGCCTGAAGCAAGTTTGCTGGAAAGATGGGAAGTGGTGGTTAGGGTGAGGGATGCTTTCAGTTGAGATTTCAGAGGTGGTAATGACAGACGCAGGGCTACGGCCGTGAGAGGAGTTGCTGAACCGAAGAGAAGCACGTTATTAAAGCTGAAGTTGAGGAAGTGAGAGGTTCAGGTGTTAGATGGATCATTCGCACAGATATCGAAGCCAAACAAATGATGACAGAAGCAGGGATAGAAAGGAAGACAGATCTGAAGATAAAATCATAAATAATTGAGTAGGGATTGCTGAAAGGTGGGGAGGGAACAACACAAAAAGAAGTGCCAAATGTGCCTTCTTATGGTGTGAACTTAAAGGACAGGTTTTAAAGTGTCCCTTAATAACAGGAAAGATACCTCACATTCTGACACTGATGGGGGGAAGGAAGAATTGGTATTATGGAGTTTTGTACATTTTTGAAGTAATCCATATATGATGGTCTCAATTTTCATGATGTTCATCATGTTCTGAGAGGACAGGCTCTTAGAACAAGAGTTTCAGAGATAAAGACCCCTGAAACAGCCACTGAGAGGAACTGGAATAATAGCTCAACAAGGAGAAATAGAAGCATCAGCGGCTGTATTGAGGAACCACCGGAGACTGGGGCCACCACCCTCTTTGCCTCCTTGGTACACTGAAAGCTAAATAATTGAGCTCCCCAAGGATTATATAACACTGGCCATATAGTGCGTAATCAATAATTCCCTTAAAAATAACAGACTTTAAAAATTAAATTAGTACATATTTGGCCGTTGTAGAAAAGTTGAAAAATACAGAAAACTCTTAACAAGTTCCTATAAATAAAAATTTTCCATAATTCAATAACTCTGAGATAATCACTTTTTATATCTGATGTATTTCCTTGCAGTATTTACATTTAATGTAGCTGTATTTGCATAAGTATGTGTACATATATATACACACGTATACACACACATATATAGACACACACACACGTATATATATTTTATTTTTTCGAGACAGAGTTTTGTTCTGTCACCCATGCTGGAGTGCAGTGGCGTGACCTCGGCTCACTGCAACCTCTGCCTCCCAGGTTCAAGCGATTCTCCTGCCTCAGCCTCCTGAGTAGCTGGGATTACAGGTACCGACCACTATGCCTGGCTAATTTTTGTATTTTTAGTAGAGACGGGGTTTCACCATGTTGGCCAGGCTGGTCTCGAACTCCTGACCTCAAGTGATCCGCCCACCTCAGCCTCCCAAAGTGCATATATTTTTAAAACCAAACGGGATTATAGTAATTCCTTTTTATACAGGTTTTTCTCGAGTTGACCTACCAAGACTTTTTTCCCTAAGATTATTGACAAGTATTCAGAAATACACAAGCCAGTAAGGCCACAACAATTTTAGAAACTTCCAATGCTAGCATAAAGTGGAGGGGACCACTTCGGGGAGCATTTGACTGCAGCTTTCTCATAGTTTTTTGTTTTTGTTCTTTAAAGATCTCCTAAGCTCATTAACAATGTGAAATATTCCCTTTCTAGGAATGCAAGAAACAACACCAGGAGGTCATATCAGTTTACAGAATGCATCTTCTGTATGCTGTGCAGGTATGGTTATGCCCCTTGAAGTATCTGGACATCCTAAAGAAATATGGCAGCAGATGTTGACAGAACTCCCATCATTTAACTAGTAGAATGAACAAGAATTAGAGGAGAATCCTTTCCACTGGAAAGCCCGAATATGCCTTTTGCATTGCCTTGGATTCCGTGTCAGGAGCCTTGTGCCCTGTTTACCAGGAACAGCCCCATCTTTTAAGGCAGGGCCTCACTCTGTCACGCAGGCTGGAGTGTAATGGCATCATCTTGCCTCACTGCAGCCTCAACCCACAGGCTCAAGTGATCCTCCCACCTCAGCCTCCCAAGTAGGTGGGATTACAGGCACCTACCACCGTACCTGGCTAATTTTTGTATTTTTTGTAGAGGTGGGGCTTTGCCATGTTGCCCAGGCTGGTCTCAAACTCCTGAGCTCAAGCAATCCACCCGTCTTGGCCTCCCAAAGTGCTGAGATTACAGGCAGGAGCCACCACGCCCTGCCCTCCCATCATGTATTCAGGAATGAGGGACAATGTGGTCCACCACTGGGAGGACCGGGGCTTTATTTTCCAGCAATGCTGATCTTCTCAGAGTTACCAGTGCTGCCTTGGCTCTATGATGCTTGGTGTTCTGGCTGCTGGACTCACATTTGCAACTGAGACCCCAGATAGCTTTTGCTGAGGGTTTTGGTAGACACTGCCACCTCATCTTCCAGCTGGATGAAGGCAGGACCCTTTCTTTGACTCAGTTCCTCATAGAAATGTGGGAAATGATAGGGCTGACATTCCTGTGAAAGATGGGGGAAAATACCCCAGATCTTCACTGCAGTCAGCCATCTCATTCCCCAGAGAAGAAAATACCATGGCTTAATTTAGGTTCTAATGAGTATCTTGTGTTTGAATATCCTAGGGCCAGATGGATGAAGATGTCCAGAAAGTACTGAAGCAAATCCTTACCATGTGTAAAAACCAGTCTCAAAAGAAGTAAAGTGGATTCCTTGGCAGGACACTGCCCCCCTTGTCATCTATCTTTGTGTTAGATCCAGAGTTGTTGGCAGCCGCTGCCATTGTTCTCATGTGTGGTATGCACTGTGGCCTAGCATAGCTTCTTCCCTTTCCAAAGGTTTCTGAGGACTTGTCCCAGGAGAAGACTGCCTGCCTCAGAACTACTTAGAGACTTCAAACCAGCAGAGGTGAAAGTTCCCATCATCCCTTCAGATTCCAGAGCTGGGATCAGCCACGCCCTGAGGTCTGGTCCTGATGCTGGCAGGGGGGCCCCCTCCTCCATACCTGACCGGTTGAGTGGCTTCATCACCACCGAGTGATGTACTGAGGCCTCCTGCAGTGAATATGCTCCTTCCATTGCTGTACTTGGGCAGTGCCATTCAGCACAGGAGAGCTCTTTTTGCCTTTGGCTTTCAATTCCAAAACATGATTTAATTTCTAACTAAATTAGTATGGCACTAGTTATGAAGTGTCTGCTTAAAACCCTTTATCATGGTATCCTGTGGATTTAAAAACTCTAATTCCATGTTTTCTTCCCATCTGCCTTATATATCTCATCACCGTGCTTATCAATATTCAGTTTGATGAGTGCTATTAACTAAAATATGAACTTAAAAACAAAAGCAAGTTGTCCTTAAAAGTTCTTTTTTTTTAAGTAAATTGTTGACATATTGCAAATTTTCTATGCAAACTTGCCTCCTGCTGTTATCCGTGAAGCTCAGGAAATCCAAACATTTGTGTTTCAACAAGGGACAGTAAACTGTGTGTTTACAGCCAAAAGAAATGCCTCATAGTTCTTAACCTCAATTTTTGTAAAAGTATTTTTTCTCTGTAATATTTTTATTGGCTCATAAAGATGTTTTCATATCTAAACCCCTAAATAAGTGAAATTACAGATTATATTAACAAAATACTTTTTAGGTAGCCATGCTTGAGATTTTTTAAAAATGTAACTTTTTCCTTAAAGTTTTCAGCTATAGCAAAAGGTAGTTATGTATGCCAGACCTTATATGAGCTGCCACCAACACCCCTAGAACTTTCAGCCATGGTGTCTTCAGAACTGTAGTGCATTTCTGAATCTAGCAAATCCTCTTTTTACCCACTGAATGTTTTTGAATGCCCTGACTCTACCAGCGCCCATAAATGATCTCTGGAAGGACTGTTAGTAACAATCTGTTTTTCAACTTTGAAGCTAAAAACCCTGATATGGTAATATTATGGTGCATAGCAGAGGTCTCGGGAAAAAATATTTCTGTTCACTTTACTTTCAGGTTAAAAATGTTTCTAACATGCTTGCAGCTTCCCTTATGGCATTAGTCTTGTTGAGGGAGAGAGACAGAATCCAGGACTCTCCAAAGTATTTAACCGAAAGCAGGGCCTGCTCTGACAGGGCCCACGTCCCACAGGGCTGCCTGGGCTCAGTGGGTGCTTGGCTGTGCTGGATGATATGTTGATCTGTACTGGATGAGGACCAATGACAGCAAAGCAAAAATGGCTTTAAAGCTTGGTGTTACTTTTCTTAAGTTGTTTAATTATAGTTAAACAATTTCAAAAATGCTCCAAAGAAATGTGAAAGGACCTTTCGTCACAGCACTTCAGAAAATACAAAACAGCCCCGTCTGCCCCCGCACAGAAATGCTGCAGAGTATATAAAACTTGAGACATTTTTGTAGGATGCCTGACAAGGTGTAGCCTTTTATCTTGTTTCCGGATGCGTATTTATTACGAGTACTCTGGTTAAATATTGAAAAGTTATATGCTGTAGTTTAGTATTTTGTCTTTGTAATTTACAGAAGTTGTTGGAGAAAATAATAAACTTGTTTCATTTTGCATTTCTGGTGTTGATTTTTGGTGTATTCAGAAGCATCTCTGTGTGGCTTCTGAAGATCATTTCAACAGCATTTCAGTGTGATGGGTTTTCTAGCCTGTGCTATGCTCAGCTGGTGTGAGTTGTCCGCACTGTTCCACACAAAGTCTCACATCATTTCCATTTCCCAGCTCTTGGATTCACCCTGAGCTCTGCCCCGATATCAGCCACTCTGGGGCAGTTGAATCACAGTCGTTTAATCCACAATTCCTCTCATTTAATCTGCAGTCTTTTTAACTGTTTGGAAGCCTCCACTGGATTGTTTTCCCTCTTGCTTCTTGCTTTTTTTGAAAAAGTAAAACATACACACAGTAAAAAAAAAAAAAAAAAATCCAAATACATTTTCCTGTCCCATTACAAAGATAATTCAATTCATTCCTGACAAAACTCTTATCAGGTGAATTCTGGCAAGGTTAAAATCATAATTAAAATTGTTACAGGTTAAAATCATAATTAAAATGACATGAAATAGGTACAATTACTTAAGGAGTTAGCATTGTTTCTCATACTCCAATGTTACAAGGCCATTTCCCTTCACTGACAACATGATTCCACCACCTCTACTTCAGTTTCATTGTGCCTTCCTACTATACACTGAAACTTTATTTCAAAGAAAGCATGTGTGTGATACCCAATTGAACCTTTTATTTCAATTGTGGCCAACCAGACAACTCAGAAGGTGACTTCATGAGGACACTCAGCTGGGGAGGAAACTGAGATAAACCCAAACCAGTCATCTCTGATGGACAGAAATGCTTCATAAGGCAAAGTCAGGATATGAAAAGAAACTCTCCTGCCTCCACAATTAGATAGCAGCTGAGACTGTAGGACAAGTGAAAGGAACCACAGGTAAATCTTTCTCTTACTCCCCAATCCTTAGTGCATCTCCCCAGAAGCAACATCTAGTAAGCTTCTTCGATGACCTGAGACATTCTCTCTCTATATGTACATGTAGGCATGTATTTTTCTTTCTTCTTCAAATATCTTGGAGATTATTCTCTGTCAGCATACACATCTCATTCTTTTTAACTGCTGAATAAAATTTCATAGTATGGTTGTGCTATATTTTATCTTGATAATTCCACATTATGGACATTCAATTGCTTCCAGTATTGCAGCTACAACAATGATACAATGACTATCCTATGTATGTCTGTATGTCTTTACATGTGTAAGGATTTTTTGAATTTTCAAATTGTTCACTTTTACATTAGCTTCCATCAAGATATGACATGGGCAGGAAAAAAATGAATAGAATATTGTTCATATCATCACATTGAGAAAGAATGGCCTTTCCCTTCATGTTGGTTAATAATAATAAGAGTCATTAATTTGTTTTCCTCACATACACTTCAAGACAAACGCCAAAGCCTTTAGTAATTAAACCCACCCATCTTAAGATAAACACATGATACGCTGTGAGGCGAAAACACTCCCTGAACATGTCAAAGCACAACCTTTTGCAATGTGGCATAACAAGAATATTGGGTGCTGACAATAGCAGAAATATTATCCAACAAAGATGGGGGTCATTTTTTGAGCAAAATTAAGAGGCAGACTGCAAGGCCAAGAGTGAGCTGGAAAAAGTTACAGACCAAGGAACCAGGGCATTCACAAGAGTAGCAATTTCTGTTCACCAGATCGGGGCAGAGATTTGTCGGGCATTATGGGAGTGTGTGACATATTTGAGCAACAAAAGAAGAAGGGCTCAGTGAGCCATAGGAGCTGGGCAAGGGAACAATCAATATGGGTTCCAGTAGATGGAAAGGCTTCTTTGAGGAGTAAAGCCCCTACGAGGTGAGTAGGAGGAAAGCAAAGAGATATTCCTGCACACTTATCATAAAGCAGGCTCTAAAATGGGAAGAAAGCATATTCAAGAATCGTAACTGGATGTACCAGATTATACAGTGGAGGATACATAAGAGTATTAGTCCATTTTCACGCTGCTGATAAAAACATACCCAAGACTGAGCAATTTACAAAAGAAAGGTTTCATGGACTTAACAGTTCCACATGGCTAGGGAAGCCTCTCAGTCATAGTAAAAGGCAAGGAGGAGCAAGTCAAGTCTTAAATGGATGGCAGCAGGCAAAGAGAGAGCTTGTGCAGGGAAACTCCTGTTTTTAAAACCATCAGATCTCGTAAGACTTATCCACAATCACAAGAACAGCATGGGAAAGACCCACCCTCATGATTCAATTATCTCCCACCAGGTTCCCCCAACAACGTGGAAATTCAAGATGAGATTTGGTTGGGGACACAGCCAAACCACATCAGTAAGGGACAGAAAGGAGCAGGACACAGTCCAATGATATAAGCTGCTAACAGCCAGGAGAAGCAGGCTCCTTATGTGTCACCTCCATATGTTTTTAAAGCCATGCATTTAAGTTACACACTCTAGTAGGCAGAATAAGTCATCCTAAAGACGTCCATGTCCTAATCCTCAGAACCTGTGAATTTGTTAGCTGTGAATCTAACCTGTGAATAAGTTACATGACAAGGAGGAATTAAGGTTGCTGATAGAATGAAGGCTGCTAATCTGCTGACCTTTAGATTATCCAGGTGGGCCCAGTATAACAAGAAGTGTCTTTTAAAATGGAAAGAAGGGTCAGAGATTTGAAGATGCTGCATTGCTGCTGGCTTTGAAGATGAAGAGAACAAATCGAGGAATGCAGGCAGGCTCTAGAGGCTGGAAAACGTTAAGAAAAAATTTTCTCCTTGAGCTCCCAGAAGGAGCCACCCTTGCAGACATCTCGTCTTTAGCCCAGTGACACCCATTTCAGACTTTCAACCTCCAGAATTACACAATAATAGAGTTGTGGTTTGTTAAGCCACTGAGTTTGCGCTGACTTATTACAGCAACAATAGGAAACTGATGCACACAGGTAGGCCAGAATCTCTACTAGTGGAGTTCCTAAAGGTCATTTGTAGTTTATTAAATGTTTTTGTGCTGAATGCTAAAGGCTCAATGATAACAGCTCCTGCTCACAAGGAGCTCATAGTTGGCCAAACAGGGCCTGCTACCTAGCAGGTATTCCGTAATCACTGAGTGGGTAGATGAATATTTAGACAGACGGATTGCCTAAAAGGCCCTCCATGACCCAGTGCCCCACTACTTTACTGGAACAGTCTTTTGTCGCCTTCCTCCTCATTCCTACTGCCGTTTGCTGTTCTTTGACCCCATTAAACTTGCTCCTACCTCAGGGCTTTTGCACTTGCTGTTAACATC
>NC_045437.1:33870197-33916077 GCF_002776525.5 Piliocolobus tephrosceles
ACAGGCACCCGCCACCACGCCCAGCTAATTTTTCACTTTTAGTAGAGACCAGGTTTCACCATATTGGCCAGGCTGGTCTTGAACTCCTGACCTCGTGATCCACCTGTCTCGGCCTCCCAAAGTGCTGGGATTACAGGCATGAGCCACCACACCTGGCCCACTTTTTCTTAAGGCAACTAATCTGGCTAAGGGAGTGAGTGAGTCCTGAATTCCATCCCACTCTGTTCCCAAAGCTGTACTCCTTAGCAGCGGTCTGAAGAAGAGGCTTTTCCCAAATTCATACAATGTTGCTGCATACTTCCTAAGCCTTATGCCTTTTTGTAACTTGCAGAGACACTATTGTTTCCTAGCAGCTGTGTTTTTCTTCATCTAGTAGAACAGAAATTCCTGGAAAGCAAAATCATTCTTATTTGTTCACTTTTGCTTTCCTACTGCTTAGAACATTATCAGGCACATAGTAGGTATTCTACACAGATTTTTGTCTGGGTGGAAGGATAGATGTATGGAGACTGGAGAAACTTGCAAATAAACAGAAATGCCAGTACAATGTGAGAGTCATGATGAGCTTGTGGACAGGATACTGCAGGAGTTCAGAAGCAAGGCATCTAACCCTCTCTTGAGAGGCCATAAAAATGTGTTCCAAGAGAAAGTTTATTTGGATTTCCTTGCCTTAAATTTCACAGTTCCTGGAGATAGAATAGTTTGGAGATAATCATATTTGATTTGGGGTTGTAAGAGCCTAGAAAACCCTCCAGACTGCTTCCTCTATGCAATTTCTGCAATAGCAATACTTGCCACCTCTACCTCCAGATCAGGGGAGAGAATGTGAATACACACAGTGGAAAAGCACTATCCACTTCAATTGGTAGGATTCTATTCCAGAGTTAGTGAACAAACCTAAAAGTGTATATACTACAACTAAAGCTTACATTTGGGGGACGGGGTTAACATGGCAATGAAAGAAAATACCACAGAACTTCAAGAGTCTTCAAAGTTCTGGCTGGACGGTGGCTCACACCTGTAATCTCAGCACTTCAGGAGGCCGAGGCAGGCAGACCACCTGAGGTCAGGAGTTCGAGACCAGCCTGGCCAACATAGTGAAACCCTGTCTCTACTAAAAATACAAAAACTAGCCAGACGGTAGTGGCACAGGTAGTGGCCTGTGATCCCAGCTACTTGGGAGGCTGAGGCAGGAGAATTGCTTGAAAGCGGGAGGGAGGCGGAGGTTGCAGTGAGCCAAGGTCACACCACTGCACTCCAACCTGGGCCACAGAGTGAGACTTCGTCTCAAAAAAAAAAAAAAAAAAAAGGCGTCAAAGTTCTTTTATTTTGATTTATAATTTTTACAGATGCAGGCAACGTGCTTCTTCTGGTCAGAGCTAATGAAATGGAGGCCGAATCAGAGCGTTAGCTTCAGGGATGGGAATTCAGTGTCTGTTCTGGTTCCACTTCCCTTCACAATTATCAGCAAAAGCAAAGGTTTAGAAGAGAGACGTTACCGTTAATATACTTAGAAACAATCCCGTAGCCACTTCCTACAATGAAAGAACACTAAAGCCTTTCAGTTTGATGACCAACTTAACAAGGGGTGAGAGAAATAAATGCTGGAGAACAGGAAACAGAGTCTTCCTTTTTACTGCCATACATGTTAAATACTGTTTATAGAGTCACGAAAATCGTTTACCCCTTACAGAAACCTGGAACCAGAAGGAGCTTCAGAAACCAAGTGGTACAAGTACTTTCACTGTATAGGCAAGAAAATTGGGACCTACACAGCGTCAAAACCAGAACCTTGACATTCTGAAATCAAGTTCATTGCTGTCATCATTGTTCCATCCCTGAGAGTTTTCTTAGGAAAAAGAAGGAAGTGGGGGAATCTTTCCAAAATTGTGACTATGGAGCTCGAAGGTACTGATTTAAATCTTGAGTTAACAGACCATACAGGCTTTACTTAAGAGATATTCAAGCAAACTCACTTAAATAACTCCTCCAACCGAACCCCAGAAAGGCTTTCTTGGCAGTCTTGGATCAATGGCAATTAAAATTCCATCCTCGAGCTGGAAATAACAAACACCAAACGTAAATACCATCTTTCACATTCTCAATGTTCTCCTTGTTTCTCTACCTAGTCTGCTCTTTTCTGAAAACAAATGGGACACATTCACTCCAACTTGACTTGCCATAGGCCTAGTCTGTGATAGGTTTCATAATAACATCCTTCAACATAGCGTTAAGAGCTGGCGCCGTTTGGGTATGGCCACAACTGCCTCTGCTCCTTATGTGCATTCCACACACTGGTATTCCACACACTGTGTATTCCATGCCAACGAAGGGGTAAGATATGGCTGCATTATTTAGGGCTAAGTGCTAAATGTGCCCGACTCCCTCGCTGAACAGCTAACCATTAGCAGATCTTAAAGTAGTCGATTTCTTAGCCTACTCACTTCCTGCAATCCGCTTTCCTAACCAGGCCTAGCTCCAATCTGACTGGGTAAAACAGACGGGTGCCAGCAGAGTCAACAGCCATATCTAAGCCTTTCCTCTGGGGTCCATGAAAACAAAACTCCCGAGGAGCTGTGGGGGTGCTCCGTAGCAAGGGATCGTCGCCGAATCCAGCCCGCACATGTCGCAGCTTTAAATAGGTAGGGTCGTGGGGCCCGGTGCTCTCTTACATCTTTGGACGGAATGTGTCTTCTCTTCCTATGCCTTCACCTCCGAGGGGTAAGGTCTCGTGAGATACAATATGCAGAGGCCAGTTTTGGGGCGAGTCGGAGGCGGTGCGCGTTTAGCCTGCGGGGACCGGAAAGCGGAGGGTAGGGTAAGAGCTGCTATAGGCGCTAGCCAACAGTGACTCTCCGAACCGGAAGTGCCCCGCGTCGCTATGGCTACAGGCGCTCCCAGCAGGCCCGTAGCGTTCCGTTCCCATGGCAACGGTATTGTCTCCTTGGCCAGAACCTGGGTTGCGGAAGATAACGGGGACCTGGCAGGCTGTGTAACTTCTGCGAGGCACCGCTTTGGCGCCCGGACCGAGATCGGCCAGGATCAGGAGGCCGACGCAGCGGGAAGAAGCCGCGCAGTCGGACTGAGGGAGCGGGGAGGCTGGTTCCGGGGCGTGGATTCCCCGCCTTGGGCCAGGTGTGCCGTGTGCACTCGCGCGTTCTCTTAGAGCCTCCGCGGCAGGGGCACTGCTAAGCAGAGCCCGACCTGTGGTGTCAGGGCTTAACGGAGTTACCGCGGAACCACAGGAGGAAAAGAGGAGCGATTCGTACCTGAGGGAGGACCAGACTTTAGTGTTCAGGGCCATGCGGAACATCATAGGAACAGAATCCGGGAGTTTGAGAGATCAGAACGCCTTGCTGTGGGCATAGTGTTTAAAGTGGAGGTTAAAAAGAGAAATTAGTGAGTCTCCCTTTCTGATTTTCGGTTAGTGGATGCTCTGGAGCCTGGGTCAGAAAGCCACTCGGGGTCGGCGTGAATGAGTGATTCTGGAGGGTGAAATGAGTGGCTCCTTGTTGGATATTAACGTTCAGTAAATAACTGCGTTCGATTTGGATTTGGTTTAAGCGCCTGGCATAGCCTTCCTTGAGAGTTGAATTTCACAAATACTGTATTTAGAAATCACGTTTTTCGTCATGTGCTTCCGAGGTTTCCCCCATCATCTAACAGCAACAACTAAAAGAGACACATGAATTTCATTTTATTGTTTTATTTTATTTTGAGATGGAGTCTCGCTCTGTCGCCCAGACTGGAGTGCAGTGGCGGGATCTCGGCTCGCTGCGATCTCCCCCTCCCGGGTTCAAGCGATTCTCCTGCCTCAGCCTCCCGGCTGTGATGTCAAAATTCTGTGATACTTACAAACTCAGCCTCCTGGGTAGCTGGAACCATAGGCATGCACCACCACAGCGGGCTAAATTTTGTATTTTTAGTAGAGACGGGGTTTCACCATGTTGGCCAGGCTGGTCTGGAACTCCTGAACTCAGGTGATCCACCCGCCTCGGCCTCCCACAGTGCTGGGATTACAGGCGTGAACCTCTGTACCCGACCCCTTTACTAGAATCTGCTATTAATTAGTGAAATGACCCCAGCGAAAAAAAGCAGAATTAACCAACACACTGACTGTGCTTCGTTTACCACTGAGAACTGGTTGCTTTGCTTAAATCCATCATGCCGTCAGACCTGCAAAAACAATATCTGAGTTGAGTAGGTGACCATAGTTTTGATGACCCAGGAGCTGTAAATGTGCTTGCTTTGAGACGTAAAGGCCAGGGAATTTGGAGAAGTAGGGTGGAGTTGAAATTAGGGGAAATAAATTTAACTGACATTTAATTTGGCAAATTAAAGACCGTCTGTCTTCCAGCGGTCTCCATATCTGAGTATGCGTAGTCTGTGGATTTAGGATGGGTTATATATTTGAGCAGTTTTAGTTTAATGTTAATAGCATCCCAGAGGGGGAAAACAGAACAGACAACCAGCCTTTTCTCCCAAAGCTGACCTTACCTGATTCTTGGTAGGAAGAAGATGCAAGCCAGCCCCATCCGTATCCCAACTGCTAGCAATGACATCGACTGGGATTTCTGCTTCCGTATGTAAGTATCACAGAATTTTGACATCACAGGTACTCACTGGGCTGAAACACTGGGACCTCCTGCTTAAGGCAAACCTGGGTGAGGAGCTTTGTATGAACATTATATAAAAGAGAACGGTTCAGGGCCAGCCTGGCCAACATGGTGAAATCCCGTCTCTACTAAAAATACAGAAATTAATTGTGCAGTAGTTGCGCGCGACTGTAATCCCAGCTACTCAGGAGGCTGAGGCAGGAGAATAGCTTGAACCTGGAGGCAGAGGTTGCGGGGAGCTGAGATTGCGCCCCTACACTCCAGTCTGGCAACAGAGACACTGTCTCAAAAAAAAAAAAAAAAAAAAAAAGAAGACGGTTGTGTTTCTGTGATGTGCTTTAATAATGATTCTGCTATAATATCTGTTTGTATTTACAACCTATGCATGATAGAAGATTGCTTTTTCCTGACTTAAGGAAATTTTAGAAGTTTTTAAAATAAAAATAGATTAGTTATAACAAGATTGGCAAAGTTGTAGAGAGTTAGCTATAACAAAGTTAATGAGAAAATTAAGTTTTATGAAACAGTAAATAAAACTTTCATATTGTCTAATGCTTAATGAGCATATACTATGTGCCAGACTCTGTTCTAAGTACCTTAAACAGCTTAGCTGATTTAATCCCCCCAAACCCTGTGAAGGAGGTACTGTTATTGGTACATTTTATAGATGAGTATGAATCAAAGAGATGTTAGGAAGTTTGCCCAAAGTTGCACAGCTAGTAAGTGGTATTTAAACTGGGCATTCTGAGTCTAGAATCCATTCTTGTTTTGTTTTGTTTTGCTTTTAGAGACAGTCTTGCTCTGTCACCCAGGCTGGAGTGCAGGGGTGCAATCACAGCTCACTGCAACCTTGGCCTCTTGGGCTAAAGAGATCCTTCCACCTCAGCCTCCCGAGTAGCTGGGACTACAGGCACACACCACCATAACTGGCTAATTTTTACATTTTTGTAGAGAGGGGTTCTCATTATGTTGCCTAGGCTGGTCTCGAACTCCTGGGCTCAAGTGATCCTCCTGCCTCAGCCTCTCAAAGTGCTGGGATTACAGGCATGGGCCACTGTGCCCAGCTAGAGTCCATTCTTTAACCATTCTCTATACCAGAGTTTCTCAATGTCTGCACTATTGACATTGGGGTTGGATAACTGTTTGTTGTAGAGGGTTGTCTTATATATTATAGGATTTTTAGCCACATCCCTGGCCACTATCCACTAGATGCCAGTAGCACTAGCTCCAGTTGTGACAAGCAAAAATGTCTCCAGACGCTGCCAGATTTCCCTTCAGGGCAAAGTCATCCTTAGTTGGGAACCATCGCTCTAGACCAGTGCCATCAAATAGAAATATAATGTAAGCCACATATGTAATTTAAAATTTTCTGCTACCCATATTAAAAGGTGAAAGGAAACACATGAATTTAATTTCAAGACTATATTTTCTTTATTTCAATATATACAAAATATGCAAAAATTATCAATGAAATATTTTATCTTTTTATACTCTTTAAAATACAGCACATATTTTACATTTACAGCATATCTCAATTCAGACTAGCAAGATTTCATGTGCTTGATAGCCACATGTGGCTAGTAGTTACCATATAGGATAGCATTTTGTTTTTTTGTTTTTTTGTTTTGAGACAGAGTTGTGGAGCACGAGATTTTGTCGCTGTTTGGGGGTGCCCATGTAACCTGCCATGATCCCTGGTGGACTGAACAAAGGAGGGGTGAATGCGGGAATAAAAGACAAGAGACAAAAGAGTATATTTGGAAGAAGAGGTCAGGGGGCACCTTGCCTCTAGTGGACAAGGGCCCTGAGCTGTACACAGTCCTCCATATTTATTAGGAAAAAGAGATGGTGAGAAGGGAAGTGGAAGAGGGGTCAGCTGCTCAGTCCAGAGTAGGCTTGCAAGACTGCATTCCTTGAACAACAGGCTCTAGATGTCACAGTAGATAACCTCAGTACCAGGGAGTGATTGCCTCCAGCAAACCTTCTGTCGGCAGAAGCACTTGTGAGTTTGCTCACATCCTGCATTCATGATAAACAGTTTGCTGTTTGATCATATCATCTCCAGTGGAATGCTGAGTTGGTCACGTCCCACGGGCCTTTGGCTCCCTGCACAGAGTCTTGCTTTGTCACCCAGGCTGGAGTGCAGTGGCATGATCTTGACTCACTGCACCCTTCACCCCCTAGGTTCAAGCCATTCTCGTGCCTCAGCCTCCTGAGTAGCTGGAATTACAGGCTCATTGTGGTATTTTTTAGGAGATACAGGGTTCCACCATGTTGGCCAGGCTGGTCTCGAACTCCTGACCGCAAGTGATCCACGCACCTCAACCTTCCAAAGTGCTGGGATTACAGGTGTGAGCCACTGTGCCCCGTCTGGATAGCATAAGTTTAAATTCATAAAATACCTTGATGTTAAGGGTTATGTGACTATAAAAATTGAAGTTCATAAAAATGTTAAGTTCACAGTAAAATATCTGGGATGTAATCAGATAATTTATATTGAACATTACTAATCAGAATTCCTATTTATGATGGTAACATATGGAATAATTTATAAGCCTGGCAAGGCAGACCTTCCATTCAACCTCCTCTTCTTTTTATTCTGCCCATCCTTTGAGATGTCTGACTGGTCAGGATTCTCCAGCCATCTTTCTCACCTTTTATAACACGACGTTCAAAGCTAATTCAGGGATTTACATTCTCAAATCATTTGTCAAGACCTCAATGTTTATCATTCCCTTGAAGTCCCTGAGGTTGAAGTTTGCTACCTTTGGTCTTACCTTAATGTTATTCAAGGCTTAATTTAAAATACTTTGGGCTTATAATTTTTAATATCCATCATTAGCAATCTGTTTGGTGACTCCAATAGATTTAACTTCTGCTCTAGGTCTGTGAAATATGCAGCTTAAGCAAAATTTTCTATTGAGGTATGATCTCTTTTTTATTTTTTAACTGCTCCTTGCAGAGCAGGGCTAGCTTATAGGCAGCATGCCCAGAGTCAGCCGACTTATGATCTCTTGCCACAGATTTCCTCTCTCCTCAATAGTTTTCAAACATTCTAAAAACTGCACATTCTTTTCTCATTCATTTTTTCATCATTTAACAGGCCATTATTTGTTTTTACTATGAGCCAGATATCAGGTTTTCAGAAACAAATGAGCCTCAGCCCCTGCCCTGGTGGAGTTTACTTTGCCAGGAGGCAAAGAATGCTCAGAAGCAAGCCAAAGAAACAACAATTAAAAAAAAAAAAATCAAACAATTAAAAAAAACCCACAGTATACTAGCAGTTTGGGGGAAATTTTTGAAAGCCCTTTGGAGGCTGCCTTTATTGCTACTCCAGTGAAAGACTTCCAGGAGTCATGACATCTGAGTTGCATCTTGAAGGTAGAGTATGGAATTCACCAGGCAGAGAAAAGGAAGTTTATCACCTGTCTTCTGATCAGGTCGCATCGCCAACCTTTCTTGGCTGTCCCATCAAGTTAGCTTGTCTACTGAAAGCATGCTCAGCTGTGGGCAGAAGGCAAGCCTGCCTGAGCTTGGGCCTGAAGAAATGTTGCTTTCCTAGCTACACAACCTGGTTTGCCCACGTGCCTCTTGATAAGTTAATTAGAATAGGACTCTAGAAGGATATTAGCATGTCATTTTTCAAACCTAGTGTAAAAGATTACACTTGGCAGTTACTTTCTTTTTGTGCTTTTCTGAATGTTGGTTTATTTAAACATTGAACATTCACTCTTTAAGCTTTTTGTGCTTTTCTGAATTTTTCTTTTATTTACATATTGAACATTCACAGTTTAAGCAATCACTGGAAAAGAAAGGTAAATTTTATTTTCAAAACTACTCAGTGGCTGAACTTTTGAGTTATTGTAAGTACAAAGATGAGTCCTTTGGGAGATTTATTTATACTTAAAATTTCTGTTGTTGCTCCTAAGATCTCAAAATTCTGTTTCCTCTGTAGCACTTTACTGATTTTTCTGGCGATATTAGGATATAGTTCTTTTTAACACAGCTAAGGATATTTCTCCTCTGGCCCTGCACTTGATGTAGTATAGGATTCCCTCGCTCTCTCTGGTGGGACCCATGTCCTCTTTTCTTGGCCATCACATGTTGAAGCTTTTAAGATATGAGAAAGAAGACATGCAAAGTCTAGCCTCAAAATGTTGGTTTCCTTTCCCTTAGTTCATTATATCCATTTTCTTGTTTGGATCAGAATTTTAGAACACAGATGTTCCTGGGGATCTTCCAGTTCAACACCCTCATTTGTAGAAGAAGCCCTGTCCTGGAGCTAATGATATACTAATAGCTAACATGAAAGGAACACTTAGTAAAGGCCGCACACTGTGCTAACTGATTTATGAGTATTATCTCATTTAATCCCATAACCTCAAGTAGGCATTCATATTCTCATTTTACAGAGAACTAAATTAATAACTTGGTTAGGGTCATGTGATTAGTAAGCAGTAGAGCTGCACCTCTATAACTAGGCTTCATTTGAACCACCACATTGCTGTCTTAATGCTAAGCTTTGAGGGTGACGTGAGTTTACTGCCTAGCTTTATTCCTTCAAGTTTATGTTAGAAGGCATGTCTCTATCCCCCAGCTGGGAGAGCTGTGCCTTCAATTTTACCTTGTTTGAGATGGCAAAGGTGGTTAAATCCTGAATCCCTTCTCTCATAACTACAGGTCACAGCAAAGCGAGATCCCAGCTCACCAGCAAACAGATAAGTTGTATCATACCAGTGGATGTGGAGAGAGTGAAGAGGAAACTAAAGCTAAAGAAGAGGAGAAGGCCATAGACTGTATGTCTCATCCCAAAGAGAAATTAGCCCAATCCCAGAAGAAAGTAGCTCAGCTGATTAAGAAAAAAATGGTAAAACAAAAAACTCACAAAAATTTTGTTTCCATTTAAAAATATGTTCATGATTACAGAAGCTATGCCTTAGATGCAGATTGAAGCGTATGAAATAGAGGAAGGTGTCATCTTTCTTTGTAAGTAGGAGAAAACAAAGCAGAGCATACTTAGGTAGCCAGCCCACCTTCTGGTTCCAGTAGTGCTGGGATTTGAGTTAGATTTGCATGGTTCATTGTCTGTTCCTCCTTGGGGCATTTCTGCTCCTAGCTTTAAACTAAAAATTAGGCCAGGTGCAGTGGCTTATGCCTGTAATCCCAACACTGTGGGAAACCGAGGTGGGAGGATCTCTTGAGGCCAGCGTCAGTAACGTAGTGAGTCCCTGTCTCTATAAAAAAATTAAAAACCAGCCAGGCATGGTGGAGGGAGCCTGCTACTTGGGAAGCTGAGACAGGAGGATAGCTTGTACCCAGGAAATTGAGGCCACAGTGAGCACATGATGGTGCCACTGCACTACAGCCTGGGTGACAGAATGAGACCTTGTCTCTAAAAAAATAAAATAAAAATTTGAAAAACCTAAAAATTTTCATTTAGTTACTTTTGTTGCTGTTACCTTTAACTTAAAATTAAAAAAAAAAAAAAATAGCCAGGCCTGGTGGCTCACACCTGTAATCCCAGCACTTTGGGAGGCCAAGGCAGGCGGATCACCTGAGGTCAGGAGTTCAAGACCAGCCTGGCCAACATGGTGAAACCCCGTCTCTACTAAAAATACAAAAATTAGCCGGGCATGGTGGGGCATGCCTATAATCCCAGCTACTTGGGAGGCTGAGGCAGGAGAATTGCTGGAACCCGGGAGGCAGAGGTTGCAGTGAGCTGAGATCACGCCATTGAACTCCAGCCCAGGCCAACAACAGCGAGACTATGTCTCAAAGAGAAAAAAAAATTGTATCTATGTATATATATACACATATATATACACATATATACATATATATACAAATACATATGTACATATGTATGTGTGTGTGTGTGTGTGTGTGTGTGTGTATCCATCCCGGAAGGTTTCAGGATGCTGTCTCTTAGGTAACAAAAAGGCTGGGATAGTAAGGCAGGAGGTTGAGAACAGGCAGTCAGGCAGGTCTAAGCTCTAGCCTGGAAAGGATATGGGTAAGATGCCCTTGGTTACAGTGGAATCATAAATAAACCAAAGGGCCAGAAACAGGAGGTCAAAGTGGAGGTCAAAGATTCCAAGTATGCATTTCTAAGAGCAAGTCCAAGACTTGAGTCAAAGATCTCAGAGCAGATGTGTAAGCATGAGTAATCAAAATCCAGGAAACTGAGACAGCAAGACATCGACTCTCATTACAACACAGGCACCCACCTGCTTCCAGAACATGCTTTACCAACAGAAGAGTTTGTACCTTGACTTCCTGGATCCTCCTAGCCAAGGGGAAAAACGTAATCTAGATAGGTTTCTTTTTCTATCATTTGCCTCTGAAGTATCTCTCTAGATGGATATTTGTAAATTTATCTCTGTAAATGACCCGAGGACCTTGCAAAGGACAATCAACCTGGCCTGGACCCATTAGTGATTCACAAATCGAGGCTAGAAGGATCATTTCTAAAAACGGACAAGTACCATCTGCCATGGAGTGTAAGTGGGGGTTTTCAAGGCTTGAAAACTCCTTGGCCAGATTGGATAATGGCAAAGATTTAGATCTTAGGAGAGAAATCTAACTCAAATCCCAAACTCATCAAATTGTATGCAGTGAACAGGTGCACTTATTTGCATGTCAATTATAGCTCAATAAAGCTGTTGTTTTCTGTTTTTTTTTTTTTTTTTTTTTTTTTTTTTTAAATCAAACCCAACCCAGTACTCCTAGCCCTGAAGGGCAGGGGATGCCATATCAGCAGCAGTAGTGCTGGGATGACATCTGGAGCCCATATTGGTTGTCCCAGTTTCTCCGAGTCAAGGAGTTCGAGGATGAATATACAATGTCCAGAGCCAAAGCTTTGGTCTTCCATTCTAGTGATTTTTTCATGGCATGATGCTTCTTCCTCAAAAGAGAATTTAGTATTTGCTGTGGTCAGCCCATGGTGAACTCTAAAAATTGCTTTCCAATATGAACTGTACTATTGGGTAATCAAAGAGTAGAGGAGAAGAAATTCTCTTCATAGAATTATTCCAGCTAATGTATGAAGAAGGAATGATAGAAATATATATTTGCATTTTATAATTTTTTGTTAATTTTCCATGTAGTTTTCCTAATATCAGAGAAAAATAAAAAAAGAGAAAACAACCAGATAGTAGATGTATTCTGCTGGAAGAACATACCACTAACCATGAAGTCGTTTTGTAAAAAAAAGAATTCAAAGCTGAAATTAACCAAACTTCCAAACCCAACTACTATTATAAAGTCAGAACAGAGAATGGAGGGACATGATGAGACACCATGAGGACGCAGTCATCAAAATTTATGTCTGTGGGAAATACTAGACCAAATGACTCAGCTTTTTCAAATAATTTGTAAGAAAAAGAATTAGAGATGGAACGGTAACCTATAGATGGAAAGAGATTGATCTCACAATGTGGACAGTCAAACAAACTATTTTAAAAATTAGATTTCTGTGATATTTGATTTTAAGGAATTATTGTTAATATTTTGATGAGATAATGATTCTGTGGTTATGTTTCTAAGTCCATATCTTTTAGAGGTACTTAACGAAATGTTTATAGAGGCAACAATGGAATGTCTGATTTGCTTCAATTTAAGGTGAGGATGGGTGGATGAGAGGTCTAGATAGGAAACAAGATTGGCCAGGAATAGATCACTGATCATGTTACATATTCATTTTTCATGCTATTTTGTATATTAATAAAGTTTTTCATAATAAAAGGTTAAAAGAAGTTGCTCTGGCTATTACGTAGAAAGTAGACTGTGGGGGCCAGAGAGGAAGCAATTGGAAGGGGCTGTTGTAGCCAGCCAAGTAAAAGATGAGGGTGGCCTGGACTAGGTACTCATGGCAGAAATGAGAAGAAGAGCTTGGTTTTAGGATTTAGGGGGAATGTGGATCCAACCAGACCTGATGGATTGGACACAGGATGAGAAGGAAAGAGGAGAGAAAAAAGATGACAAGTGAATTCAGTCCTGTGTTCCAGTGATAAGTCCATGGGCTACAGACTTCTCCTCCTTTCCAAAAAGTATAATCACTTCTGTACTCTACAGAATACTCAAGCAAACAAGGAGCTGATTCGATGTGCCATTCTTTCTCGGATTATTTTTGGGGACCATCACTGGAAATGTGCACAAGCTGTGACCAACCTAGCTTATGGCTACTTGACACTGAGAGGTACTTGGTTTCCCCAGCTGGGTTTGGGTGGCCAGCCTCTGAAGGCTAAACTGAGCCCTCACAACCTCAGTGAGGATAGACATGACTAGGAGGGCCCCTTCTTTCCCCTAGCTCACACATTATCAGGAAGGAAAGTCCATGGATGAGGAAGACAGTGTGGCAAGGATCTTAGTAATAAAGATAATAATGATGATGACAGTTATTGAGTATTTAGCATGTGCCAACCTAGTCTCATTAATCCTCACAATATTCCATGGAGGGAGGTACTATTATTACCCTCAGCTTATGGATGAGGACCCTGGGGCACAGCAGGCAAAGGACAGTATCAGGGGTTCCAGCCAGAGGACAATAGGGGAAGGACAGGCAGGGATGTACACTCAGCATCAGGGAGGCAGACCCAATAATGGGACTTGAATTCAAAGGTAGAAGTCAAGTTCCTGGAAGGTTTGGCTTAGCGAAAGGTAGGGCCCTCATCCTAGAGAAATGGTACTTCTGGAAGGTACTCTAGTATAAGAGAGTAAGATAGGAATCTGTTTGCTAAAACTGAACCCAAGTGAAAGTTCCATGAGAGTAGAAAGTTTGTAGTAGAGGCTGAATAAATATTGGGTGATACACTGAGGCGAGAGCACATTTCTGGAACCAGGGACATAGCCAGCTCAAGACTCTCTCTCTGTTCCTTGCCCAGCCATGTCCCCCTGTGTGGACAGAGTACATTTCTACCATGGAACTCATTGTACTGTGCTCATATATGCTTTAAATGCTTCTGCCTCTGACACAGAAGCTCTCTCAGGGCAGGAAGTGGTGTCATTGGATCTAGAACAGTCCCTTGTACACAATATAGATGGCATATTACTGCTTAAGAAGTGAGCCGCTGGCCTAGGGATTGTTCAAGTACCTCTGAGACCTCAGTCTGAAGTGGGGCCTAACTGGTAATACAAACTAAATGCTTTATGGGCTTAAGTGATTTGAAGGCTATAGGAAAAGGGAAGCAATATACTTGGGCTGTAATGAGGCTAGATATCAGAAAGCAAAGCTTCTGAAAAAATTAAAATTCAGTTCACTTCTCAGTTATTGATCTCAGAATATATTCTCTTCTTAGGGCTCTATAGGCCCTTTTACACCCATTTGTTTTTAATGCAACTTTAGATTCATTTATTGATGTGGCAAGATCACGAGTAGCTGAGATCACAGCATTAGGACAGTGATGCTGTGGGTCACAGTGGGGGCACAGTGAGGCCCTTTTATGCTTTAAGAACACATGTGTTGTGTTCTGAAATAAGGTGCCATGGCTAGGGAGAGGAGAATGTCTTTACGTACTGGCAGAGCAGGCAGCCACCTCTAGGAGATTCGAGAGTCACCAGGAAGAATCTTCCCCTAGTGGGGTTCCATGCTTCCTTACTTGGAATCGCTCTATTCCCATCAGACTGATTTTCTCAGAAACTTACTGTCTTCATGATAAGAGTCAAATTTAGGGATTTACTACTTCAGTATTTATGAAGTTATTGTTATAAGCCTGATGGCACTTGCACTCAGTGCTGGGGATACATAAATGAATATTGCTGGTCCCTATGCTCTAGGAACATACAGGGGTCTTAGGATAGGTACCATTCTGAGGCAGGAACAAAATTCTGGAGAGTGCAAATGAGGCAGTTTAGTGGTTTTGCCATTGAGGAAAGTCAGGGAAGGCTGCAGAGAGAAAGTGGTATTTGTCCTGTCTTTGAAGAATGAGAATAGTTTTATCAAGTAGACTTTTTCATTTTTTATATTTTTATTTTTGTAGAGATAAGGTCTTTCTATGTTGCCCAGGCCGATCTCAAACTCCTGGCCTCAAGCGATCCTCCCACCTCAGCCTCCCAAAGTGCTGGGATTATAGGTGTGAGTCATGGCACCTGGCCCCTGAGTAGATTTTGAGGGGAGAAGTAGAGAGTACAAAGTTGGTCCTTTATACATGTTGATCTAAAGCATAGGAAGTGAGAGGATGGCATTCTGTACAAAACTCCTTACACAGAATATTGTAGCTTCTATGTAGATCCTGGGGATTAAGGTAGGATAGAAGACACCTTTGGACAGATAGCTCATGCTTGGAAATGGGACTGAAAAGGTAATTTGAGCCCAGATATCAGGGAGTTTGGAGAGTTATTAAAAGGTTTGAAGTGAGGTGGTAATAATCAAGCTTGTGTTATAAAATGAGAGACTCCAGTATGGGTTGGACTGGTAGAGAAAGAAGAGGCGAAAACCACTTAGGCCGTTATCCTGCCCAGATGAGAGTCAATGAGGGCATTGGCTATGGCAGTTGGAATGCAGAAACGATAACCTAAAATGCAGAATTGGTGACATTTAGTGCCCCATTCAGTATGGAGTGGGAAGGACAAGGAAGAATTGAAGTTGAAGCAGGCATGACCTGGACAATTAGCTGAAATCGAGAATGAAAGGGAAAGACCAAGTGGTGGGGTGTATTAGTCTGTTTTCATGCTGCTAATAAAACATACTCAAGGCTGGGTAATTTATAAAGAAAAAGAGGTTTACGGATTCACAGTTGCACGTGGCTTATGAGGCCTCACAATCATGATGGAAGGCCAAGGAGGAGCAAAGGCACATCTAACATGGCAGCTGGCAAGAGGTCATACAGAGGAACGGCCATTTATAAAACCATCAGATCTGGTGAGATTTATTCACTATCACAAGAATATCATGGGAAAGCCCTGCCCCTGTGATTGAATTACCTCCCACTGGGTCCCTCCCATGACACATGGGGATTATGGGAGCTACAATTCATGATGAGATTTGGGTAAGGACACCACTAAACCACCATGGAGGAAGGGGGAAGAAGCTACTGAGTTTGGTTTCTGACAGGCTTAATCACATCTGTGTTGAAATGTTCAGTAGGCAACTGAAAGCAGGTCTAGAGCTCAGGAAAGATGTTAGTTTGGGAGAGATGAGCACACAGCAGCAAGCTGAGGCCATAGGAGTGGAGGAGCTTGATCAGAAGTAGTGTGTAGTGGTTAGGTGTAGTGGCTCATATGTGTAATCCCAGTACTTTGGGAGGCTGAGGTGAGTGGATCACTTGAGGTCAGGAGTTTGAGACCAACTTGGTCAACATGGTGAAACCCCATCTCTGCAAAATACAAAAATTAGCCAAGTGTAGTGGTGCATGCCTGTAGTCCTAGCTACTCAGGAGGCTGAGGCAGGAGAATTGCTTGAACCAGGATGTGGAGGTGGCAGTGAGCCGAGATCATGTCACACTGCACTCCAGCCTGGGTGACAGAGCAAGACTCTGTCTAAAAAACAAACAAACAAACAAAAAAAAAAAAAAAAAAAGGAGTAGTGTGTAGAAAGAGAGGGGAAGAGAATAGAGGACTGAAGACTGGAGAGCAAGAGCTTTAGGAATGGGTAGGATAAAGGGGGGCCAGCAAAGGAAATAGAAGACTCAGGAGGAGCCGTGTCATGGAAGCCAAGAGCGGAGAGAGGGTTTTAAAAAGAAGTGCAACAGTGGTTTCAACAGTTCAGATGGTAGAGGAAGGTCAAATAAGTTAAAGGCTGAGGAGAGACCTATGGATGTGGCAGTTGGTAGGTCATTGCAACTTGGTTTGGTAGAGACAAGTATACTCCTTGGGCCTTGGGAGAGCCCAGATTCACAGAGACTAGCTAAGAGTCTTTCACTGGAATTCAAGCTTGAGGTGATGAACTTGAACTGAAGAGGAAGGCATTTGAGAGGGAGATTTCTCTGAAACTAGGCAAGGTCAGATGCTGCCCTGTCTGTCTTGCCTTGGAGATAACAAGGTTGGGTCTAGAAGGAGGTTGGCCTAGATCTTCTGAAATCAACCCCTTCCATAATGAGCCACAAACTGCCTTTGAGTTTTACTTTTCCAATTAGGTTCCAAGTTAAGTCAAGATAAGTGAACAGGTTATACCACAAAAGATGGTGATAAAACCTTTCCTCCCTAACTGACAGTTTTTCCTGCTGCATGAATAGAGAACTACGTTGGGGCAATAAGTTGGAGGAGACACAAGTTTTCCTGTACAAGAGACTTTTTTTGTTTGTTTCTCCTAGATGCAGATGAAGTGTCCATGTGGTGTAATGGAGCCTAGACTTGAACCCAGATTTTCTGATACCAGCCTAGATTTTTTTTTTAGAATAGGTTGTGACTGTAAGCTTTCTTTGAGAATAGCCCAGTGCCTCTTATTTCAGTCATATTTTGGTTTGTTCACTTAAGCTTTTACTTCAGTTTTTTCACTTCGGCTTTTTTAGTGTCGTTTTAGTGTCTGGTCCATGGAGTAAGTAAGGCTTTGAAAAATGGCAGATCTTCAAGAGAGATGAAGTGCTTGCTCAGCTCTACGCGGTGTGGTTGTCATTCATCCTCTAACTGCTTTAAAGTGGACAGAATATATAAGCTGGCCTCCTGTGTAGGCAGATGTGTGTGTCTGTGTGTGTTCATGCCTCACTGCACCCATGCATGTTTTATAGTCATCAGCCCTGCTTTGCTCATTTCACTCTGGGCCTTTTCCAGCAGCCAAAAGGCTGATTTCTCTCAATAAACAGTCATCCAGTGAGTACTTAGTGAGAAACCTGTATATGTGAAATGCCATGAAGAACACTGTGGGAAATGTAATGTAAAGAAGCCCTCAAAGGTTTTACAACTTAGTGTGGAAGGTGAACTACCTAGGGACATAACTATGAGGGAAGGCATTATAAGGTAAATGCCATGTAATTGTTTTAAATAATGGGTTTCAGGAAGGTTGGGTGAAATAATTTCTGGCTGAGTTAATAGATTCAAGGGGGAGGTGGATTCAAGGGTTGTAAAAAAGGAGTAGGGTTTGGGTAGGTGGAAGGAGGGGTGGGCATTTCTGTTGAAAAGGATGGTGTGGGCCAAGGCATTAGGAAGGAAAGTGCCACGTCTGTGGAGACGGCAGTAAGCAGCCTTGCCTGG
The DNA here is from genome assembly GCF_002776525.5 of Piliocolobus tephrosceles. Classification (NCBI taxonomy): domain Eukaryota; kingdom Metazoa; phylum Chordata; class Mammalia; order Primates; family Cercopithecidae; genus Piliocolobus; species Piliocolobus tephrosceles. Next base: position 33,887,939 of record NC_045437.1, read on the forward strand.
CTAAGGTTAGGACTGGTAAGATGAACCTGGAAAGGAGAAGGGTACATTGGGCAGGCCATGGTGTGGTTTTAAATCCAGGCTAAGGAATTTGTAATTTATTTGATAGGCAAAGAGCACTAGTGGAGATTTTCCAGCAGGATGATAAAAATGTCAAAGTGTACTTTTGGCAAGGTTAATCCAGCAGTGATGGAATGGAGGCCATCTCAGTCAACTGAGTCTAAAACTAGGCTGCCAGAGAGAATGGGTGAGAAGGTAAGGATTCAAGAGTCTACGAAAGACAGATACATTTATTTTTAAACCAGAAACCCACTTCTGGGAATCTGTCCTAAATACACACTGATAACATGGACAAGATTATTCTTTGCAGCATCGTTCATGATAGTAAAAGACTGGAAACAAGCAAATATCCATCAACAGGAAACTAGTATATACACATAGAGGGAAATATGGAATTTTAAAAAAGAACATGAGGAATCTGTATATCCTTCTAGGGAAAGATCTCTTTAGGGAAAAGAGAATGCACAATGCAGTACAGTGTTTATAATATGCCTCTTTTTGTGTAAGAAAGAGGGAGTAAGAAATGAGAATGTAGGCTTATGTTTACATAAAAAACACCGAAGAGTACACAAGAATGAAACAAAAAATGTTACTTAGATGGTGGTTGGGGACAAAGGGAACAGGATTGGAAGTGAGACCTCTCAGTGTTTACTTTTTCATATAATTTTTAACTTTTCAACTATAGAAATGTGTTACCTATTCAAAAACGATTATTAAAAGACAGAGACCATTAAAGAGGAATTGGCAGGACTTGGTGTTCGATTTGGGGTTGAGTGACAGTGAGGCCCAAAGATGACCGTGATGTTTTGGGCCCCTGAAATTGCCATTTTCAGAGAGAAGTAGGTCAGAAAGGAAGTGGACTGGGAGAGGAATGCTGAGTCCAGTTTTTTATGTATAGATTTTGAAATTGCGATAGAGAATCCACAAGTTGAGAATCGCTAATCTGAAAATCTGAAATCCAAAATGTTCCAAAATCTAAAACTTTTTGAGTGCTGATGTGTCGCTTAAAGGAAATGCTCATTGGAACATTTTGGATTTCAGATTTTCAGATTTTAGAGATGTTCGATTGGTTATCTGCAAATAATCCAAAAATGCCCCCCATCCAGGAAAAAAATCTGAAATCTGGAACACTTCTGGTCCCAAGCATTTTGGATAAGGGATACTCAACCTGTAATACATTTTCACTTGTACTGGAAATCTGGGATCAGAACTTGGGAGGAGAGAAGGAAAGGCATAAGCATGGAGGAATATTTGAGACCAGAACTAAAGAGGGGAAATGGTAAATTATAAGCATGGAAGCTAAGGTTGAAGTAATAGGAGTTGATAAAACTTGCAAGAAGGAAAGAGAGAAGTGGAAGAAACAGAAAAACTTGGACAATGGACACATTAATGGTAGAGAACAAAGGACCTTGATAAAGAGTTAGCAAAGAATCAATTACAGAAGGTTTATAAAGGAGAAGCAGATTGGTGCGGCACCTAGGGAGCCAAACAGTAAGGGTGTCTGATGCTGCAGTGAAATGCACACTGAAAAACTGCAGTTGGATTCATTTATTAGGATGTTTTTGAGGGGACCTCAGAAGAACAGTTTCCCCATAATGGTTAGAGGAGAAGCCAGATCCCAGGGAGGAAGGGAAGCAATAGGGACCAGTAGGCTAGTGAAGATGATTTTACAAGAGAAGGAGATGCAGGAAGATTTTAGCAAAGAGGAAGGAGCCAGTTAGAAGAGAGGGTTTAAAGATTTTTTTAATGGAGTAATTGATGGAATGGGATTCACAGGAGAATGTGAGGCTTTTGCAAGCAGAGTGTATAAAAGTTGGTTGGCTTGTTAAACAGAGCAATTGACACTAGAAGTGGACCTCTATGGCCCACTGCCCTGATGATGATCCTAATAAGCCTATTGATCCAGCAGCAGAGAAAGGGCAGGCGGAGATCACCAGGGTAGTTTGGTAACTAGTGGTTCACTGTTTTCAAGTGTTCAGGAAGGAAAATATGGTAACGTGGGCAAGCAGTTTTCTGAAATTCTGCTTATTAATGAAACAGTAATTTAGTCAGTCTATTATTACTGGGAATCTTTCAGGTATTGGGGCTATGTTGCAAATGTTGCAAGATCCAGCAAAAGAAGCCTAAGTCATGAGCTCTGCCTTCTTTGTCTAGTTGGTTAAAATAAAGACACAAAAACTGGTACAGAAACAACAGAGAATGATAAAAACCAGGTAATCTGACCCACAAGAAGCCTGATACCTACCTGAAGTGAGTCTGCATTTGGGAATGCAAGCCTTTTACAAAGATTCTGTAAACAGCACTATGAAAAATGTTCAAAATAAGTACAAATGTAGTAAATTACTCAATGAGAGAAATGGACGTTGGTAATAATAATAATAATGGCTAATATTTCTTCAAACTCACTTCATTTAGGCACTATTTAATCCTTTTTTATATTAAATTAATCCTTGCAACAACTCTGCAAGGTATATATATTTTCAGTACCATTTTGTAGGTGAATAAACAGGCACAGATAGATTAAGTAACTTTTTCAAGTCATAAGGATGTTCAAGTCATAATGACTAAACCAGAATTTGTACCTGGAGAGTGTGACTCTAGACCCTGCTCTTTTAATCACCATGCCACAGTAACTGCTTAAATATAGATGATGATCAAAGGTGACTGCTCTCTGGTGACAATAACAACCTCCAAAGATTGGGTAGCTCTGAGGAGACTTTCTCTGGTCTGAGTCAGTGTAGCAGACATCAGTGATAGAATCCCAACCCAGACTGAAGCAAAATGATTGATATGTTTGTTGGGCAATCTTTGGACTCATTTTGCCATCTCATCCATATTTCCTTGTAATTTCTGAATCTTGGGCTCCAGAAGCAGGCCTTGCTGCCCCTCTGCCTTGTACCTTGAAAACTGCTGCACTGTCAGTGCAGATAGAACGGTGTTATCCTTGGCTTGGGAAGGCAGATACAGAGAAGTGACTTGGTCTGTGAAGCATCCTTCATGGATATATACGATAATCTTATACACAGTGTTCTTTTCACATGAAAGAGGATTTAGACTTAATAAACGTAAATTCATTTCAAAGTGTTACTGATACTGAATTCATAGTACTTTCGTCAATATGATTTTTTTCAAGTATCATGGTCTATGAAAATAATTATCACAAGTGGAGGAAGCCATGTGGTTTTTTTTAAATATAAAAAGAGCTCTTTCATACTTGAAAAGGTTGGAAAACCTTTGTCTAGAGCAGTGGTCTCCAAACTCAAGAGACAGCTCCCCTATCACTAAAAGAAACTTAAGCAAACAATCAATTACTTTTTATATGTGTTTTTTAAAGAGATTGTGTACAACAGTATTGATGTGTTATGTAATATAAATAGTAATAAAAATAGGAAAAGGCTTCAGATTAAAAAAAAATAGAGAAGTTTTGATTTCCTCCTCACACTCTTATGGCATATTGCATACCCATAGAGTTCATGCATTCCACTTTGGAGATCAGAGTGGATTCTGGGAAGGTGAAAGAAGTTTTTCCCCTATAGGGCTTAAACTATAATAAATTGTTTTAAATCAAGATCCTTGTTCAGTTTGCTTAAGCCCCTTGTGGCTCAGCTTTTCCATCAGAAGGCCCACAATGTGGGGCCTAGTCGTGTGAAAGCAAGGAACCGTATGATTAATTTGCTGCTGAGCAGAGAGGGAAAGTATTCCTCCTAGGAATTGCACAACCAGCATGGGATACTTTGCAGGGAGGGTGCAGGCTTGCAAAGCGTCAGGGACTGCCTCAGAACAACTTTCTTGAGTGGTAGTTGTTTTATTTGACATTCACAAGCCCAGAAGGAGTGTCTGCTGATTTGGGGTGGTTTTTAGTAGCTCCTCCAGTTTCACCTTTCTTCTTCCTAAGGACCCAGGGAACTGTCTTGAGTTTGGTTTTTACAGTCCTTAATGACACATTCCCAATGGCCCACTTACTTGTGGAAAATGACCTATTTGATCAAAACACTTTCTCAGTTTTCTACTTTATTTTCTTGGTCTAAAGTAGCAATCTCGGCTTCCAGTATCTGAAGCAGAGTTTTCTGTGAGCTAACTAGTGATGCTGTCTTCTTCCTCCAGACCTGTGAAGACTCCCTGTTACGTAACAGATCTACTTCCCCCTCCTCATCTTGGCATCTGCTAAGGTCCGAGCATGTCCACTCCAAAGTTCAGGTGTTGCCACTGTGATAGCATCAAGAGGTGGGGCCTTTCAGAGGTGATTAGGCTATGAGGGCTCCTCCCTCATAAATGGGATTAAGGCCCTTATAAAAGAGGCTTTTTGTGGTGTTTGGTTCTTTTTTCTTCCTCTTTTCATCATATGTGAACACAGCAAGAGGTCCCTCACAAGAAGCTGGTGTCTTCATCTTAGACTTTTCAGCCTCCAGAACTGTGAGAAATTTCTGTTCTTTATAAATGACCTGGCCTCAGGTATTCTGTTACAGCAGCACATACAAATTAAGACATCATCCAAGATGCTTTACATATTCAATGCATAGCTTATACGTTTTTCTTTTTTTCTTTTTTCTTATTTTCATTTGAGACGGAGTCTCACTCTGTTGCCCAGGCTGGAGTGCAGTAGTGAGATCTCGGCTCACTGTAAGCTATGCCTCCCAGGTTCACGCCATTCTCCTGCCTCAGCCTCGGGAGTAGCTGGGACTACAGGCGCCGCCACCACACCCAGCTGATTTTTTTTTTTTTTTTTTAGTAGAGACAGGGTTTCACCGTGTTAGCCAGGATGGTCTCCATCTCCTGACCTCGTGATCCGCCCGCCTTGGCCTCCCAAAGTGCTGGGATTACAGGTGTGAGCCACCACGCCTGGCCTGCTTATTTGTTTTTCAATTCAGAGTTTCCTTTCAGTCATCTTTCTACCTTCCCTAACAATCCTGTATCCACCCAACCTCATCCCCCAGTGCGGCACACATACATACACATGCTTGCTTATTCTATCTTCAAGGCCTCAAGCTATTTAATCCAAGGGGAAATCCCTCCTTGTATCAGTCAAAATCCTATCCACTCTTGAAAAACAATCTGAGTCCTACTTCTTCTGTAAAGATTTTACTATGTGTTTCTCCAAGTGTGGTCCTCAGACAGCCTTGCATTATTACCGGGATTAGTTCTTACAAATGAGAACCCTTGGTTACCATCTGAAACATGGTTGCTTGTTTTAAATGTGTATTCTTGGTTCTTATCCCAGAACTTGTGGGCTGTAACTACTGCAAGTGTAGTATAGGAATCTGCATTTTAATAGGGTGTTTATAATGCACAGTGCAATTTGAAGGCCACTCTTAACTTAGGGCACAACCCTCTCTTTCATCAGAGTCCATTTTTCTCTTCAGTTGAGACCAATAGAACAGGTATTTCTGAGTATTCTGCAGAGACTTCTTGGCTCTGGGTCACTTTTATTTATTTTTATTTTTGCAGTTTTTAATGAAAGGTGTATATAGAGATACTTTACCCCTGCATCTTCTCAAATATTTCTTCCTCCTATCTACTATTTTTCTTTCCTACTAGGCGAGATTTGACTTTCTGCTCAAGGATCTTTTTCTGTTCTTTTCCAGTTTTAGCCTAGTGATAGCTGCCTTGCTGGGGTCAATGCCCACATCAATAGTTGTGCCATTAGCCTTTTCCCACTGCACCCTGTCAGTATATGCTTTTTTTTTTTTTTTTTTTTTTTTTTTTCTGAAACAGTCTCGCTCTGTTGCCAGGCTGGAGTGCAGTGGCGTGATCTCGGCTCACTGCAACCTCCACCTCCCGGATTCAAGTGATTCCCCTGCCTCAGCGTCCCTAGTAGCTGGGACTACAGGTGCATGCCACAACGCCCAGCTAATTTTTGTATTTTTAGTAGAGACGGAGTTTCACCATGTTGACCAGGATAGTCTCCATCTCCTGACCTTGTGATTCGCCCCCCTTGGCCTCCCAAAGTGCTGGGATTACAGGCGTGAGCCACCACACCCAGCCAGATGCCATATTTCTTTTGGTAAACCTGGATTACTTTGCCAGTTTGCTGACCTTTATAGTGTCCTTGCACAATCTGAACTTCATCATCCTTTTTGGGGGCCATGGATCAAGCATTGTACTTTTGTCTCAGCTGTTTGGAAAGAGGGGAAGACATAATCTTCTTGTGAATTTGGGAAGGTGCATTTGAAATGCTTTTTTATGGTTCTTGCTTTGGTCAGAAGTCACAAAAGAATTGAACTTCATTTTGACACTGCTGCTTAGACAATGGTTGCAAAAGGGAAAAGGGACCTGGGTCACCTTTAGAACTCTCCCAGGGAAGACTGTGCTCCCTTTCATTGCTATAACTAATTCAGGAGGTGCACTTAGAACACATGAGGGCACAGGCATCAAAGACAAACTTTTAAATTTATCCTTATTGCTATTGACTTGCACCCATTCTGTGAAACTAGGCTTCAGGAGCCAAAGGCAGCTTGCTGAGTAGGACTGGGGCTGGTGGTGTGAAGTGAGGATTAGGGGCACAGTGTCCTACTTGGCAGGGGTGAGTATGTTTACCAGCCCCTAGGAACTTGCAGAGAGAGGGCTGAAAGTGAACCCTACCTGTTGTTTTCAGTCTTCCCAAGTCTACCTCTGTTGACTGGACAAAGAGCAGCTCGTGTAAGTGCCCGGGAACATCAGCAAAACACAAGGGGAAAAATGAGATTTGGGGCTGCCCTTTCACCCTTCATGCAATGCATATTTGAGAGGAACCTGGTGCTAAATCATTAGATGACCTGCTTCTGGGTTAGGGTTTTGTATGTAGCAGAGCAGCTCCCTCCCTGCAGTCTATGGAAAGTCAGCCCTGGGCACAAGTTTTGTATTTTTAAATATTAAAAAAAAAAAAAAAAAAAAAAGAAAAGATAAAACCAGGGGAAAAACCCCACCAGTTGTGTCTACCTAGTGTCTGGCCTTGCCTTTGTCTTCTGAGTTTGGGGCCTCATTGCATTTAGTAATTGCAATCTTTTTATGTGTGTTATGTGACCAGTTAGTATCACCAGATTCATCTTAGATCGAAAAAAAAAAAAAAAAAAAAATCCCCAGATGGAAGTAATTGCATTCATAAGCCCTTGTATTTACAGAATGGCTTTTCCAGAATGCTCAATGCACAGCATTCTATGGCATAACCTACTTTGTTCCTGGACTATCTCCATGTGTTTGATAAGGGGCAGCTTCTATAATTATTATTGTTGTTCAACAATTGGAGGATGGAGAAGCTTTGTGGGTTGAAAAGGTCACATGGCATTAGTGGCAGGTAGAACCAGAAATAGGATACTCACCTTCCATTCCTGTCTCTACCTTGAGTTCCAAACTGAGGTCTGAAGGCTAATGTTGAGAGGGCTGAATAAGAACCACTTGTGGTGCAGATTAAAATTAGAGATCCCTAGACCCCACTTGTCTAGAGATTCCCCACTCAGTAGGTCTTGGGTGGGGCCCAGGAATCTGTATTCTTTACAAGCATTTCCAATAATTCTGATTCACAGCCAGATTTAGGAACCAATGCTATAAACCATATGACAACTGCACTGCCCACTTTATCCCCTCCTAGGAATGTTTTTGACTGAAGCATGCCTTTTTAATGTCTGTCTTCTTGCTACCCACCCTCTAACTCCCCCAGGCCTCCCAGTTCAGGCCAAGAAACATGCTGTGTCGGCCAAGAATACACTGTTGACCTGGAAGGCAAATACGACCTCAGATAAGGAGAAAGAGGAGATCCTGGAAGCTCTGGTCATGCTGTACTACACTCTGGGGGTGGCCTGGCTCCTGCAGAACCGATATCCTTCCCTTCCCAGCTGCGTTTAATGTTCGGGGCCACAGGCCACACATACCAGATGGGTCATCTCATACAGGAGGGTGGGAAATGGAACCAAGGCCTTGTAGATCTGTTCCAACATCGAGGCCCTCCACAAGCCTCTCCTCTCCATCTAGAAGGGTGTGTATTCTCTTCCTGTGTCTATTCATATAAGCTCTGAGTTGAGCCATGGAAGAGATTTCACTAGTGACATATCACCTAGCCAGTCGAAGGTTTTCTGAGTCTGTTCCGCTCTTCATTGAGCACACAAGAAAATCAGTATTAGCAATGAGGTTGCGGGTGGTGGTAGTGGTGGTGTAGGGATGGAGAGAATGGGTGATAATTTAAAGCACCATTTGGCAAACTAGGCTGCACATTGTAATCCCCTGGGGAGCTTTAAGAATTTCTGCTCTCTGTTCCTACCCCAAAGATTCTGACTGAGAGGCTCTGAGGTACATCTGTTCATTGAAATTTTTAAAAGCCCTCCAGAGATTGTAATTTGCAGCCCAAAACCACTGATTTAACTGATTCTCGATCATTTTAGTTTTTTGAAATGCTCTTGCGGATACTGCCCATGAGGCTGGAGGCCAAGCAAAATAGACAAAACAAGTAGTTCTGCAAACCCCCAGAGGGGGACTCTTACATGTACCTTTCCTCAGAACTGGAGATTTTGACAGCCTTTTGTACCATCTCCACTGGAAAGATGTTAAGGGCATTTGATGTTCACAAATCATCATGAGCACTCCTCGAGCCCATGTGTCCCCAGTCTCCTCTCCACACATCCGCCTCTCTACTTTTTTGGTCCTAATGTTCAACTTGCAAAATCTAATATGTGGCCTTCCTCTGTTATACCCTTAGCAGGGGGCTATTGAAAATGTGGGAAATAGAAGCATGTTTGGGAATTAAAGGGATTTTTTTGCTTTTCTGCTGTTTGCCTCTGGCCCAAAACCTGCTTTGCTTGGACTTTCTAAATGACCCAGAAAGTTCCTTTCAGAGTAATTAGTCTCTTTTACCATTCACAGGAATAGGCTTGGGAAAAATGAATAACTATTGTCATACAGTAGATGCCTCTCAAGGAAATCGAGTGTAATTTACGGTTTCCGTTCACTCCTGCAAACCCTTCCTACTCTAGCCTTGGATTCCAGCAACCACCACAGGAAACCCAAGCCCCTGTTCCTTTTCTAAAGAATTCTTCCTTCTTGACAACATAATACATGGAAAATAAAGAACGCAGTTAAGTAACCATTTTTAATATTGCTTCATTTTTCCAAGAGCTCCTTTTGTTTCCTTATCACCTGCTGTCCCTGTGCAGTGGATGTTAGTTTGAGTGCTTGGCATTTTCCTTGACTGTTTCACTGGCAGAGAAGCCTATTTCAACCTGCAGAAGGCAGAAATAAACATGAAGGAGCTGAAAGAATTATATGAAGGAGGCGTTTGTGAATTACAAGTCTCTGATAAAGACCTAACACTTGCTTTGGGCAGGTAAGATCTGGGCTTGGAGAAGCTGAGGATTTTATGAATGAGGCCTGGAATTACATGATATTAGGGAGAAAAATATTTAGAGCAAAAAACTCCAGAAACTCAAATAATAATAAAACAGGGTCATATTTACCAAATGCATACACTGTGCTTTTTGTGTACTGCCCCATGTAATCCTCACAACAGCTATTGAGGTAGTTGGTATGACTATTATTTTATTAAAGGGGGGCGGTCAAGGAGACTGAAGCCGAGGTTAAACAAATTGTCCAAGATAATATAGCTTGTAAATGTTGGATCTGTAATCTGAACTCACTAACTCTTAGTCTTCCTTACACTTGCCTCTCACGCTCACTCTAATATATTTTTTTCTGAATTGCCACCTATTTTTGTCATTACATGTGACATTTTAGATGAAGAAACACTTAATGAAGACAATTAACTGGAAGCTGTGAAAGCCATGCACAGCATGTGCATTTTTAAGAAAAGGGCTGTTCCATATGAAAACAAAGTTCATGGAATTTGTTTAAGACAGAACAAGATTTAACTGTCTTGCTGTTGCGTTAGGGATCCTCCGAGAATCAGAATATTTAGAAATGAATGTGGGCCCATCAGATTGTTAGAAGAAAAAGAATAAAGAGTTTACTGTTCCCTAGATTTTTCAAGTATCTTTACATCCTTGAAAGCAATCTGTTTCCAGAACTGTAAGCACTTGGCACAGTAGGGTATATGACTGAATGGTAAGTAAATGAAATACATGCGTCATGCCTGCCTCCTCTAAACAACCATGAATCTAGAAGTCAAATGGGAAATGGGGAGATGTTGGAATGTCCAGAACTAAATCAAACTGTGGACTTAAGTCCATAGGGCAATAAATTACAGTCTGGTGAATGTCTACTCCTGTCACATAAGGCCTAAAGTTTTTCTGCCTTATGTGAAAGATAGCCTTATTCCTTTTTCAGAAAAACTCTGGTGCTCATTTTGTTTATCCATTCTCCAGTATTTATTGAATACCTTTTTTATACATGTCCTGTTCTAAGTGTTAGAGTGCCTACTAAGTATAACTACATACTGGACACTGTTCTAAGGGTTTTACATAATTTATTTCACTTAGTCCTCATGACAGCCAATGAGGGTAGGTATTTCTATCATTTTCATTTAGATAGCTTTTCACTCCGTCACTCAGGCTGGAGTGCAGGGTGCAATCAGAACTCACTGAAACCTCGAACTCCCAGGCTCAGCCTCCTCCATAGCTGAGGCCACAGGCAAGACACCACCACACCTGGCTTACACATATATTTTTAATTCAACTTAGGAATACAAATATTGGAGTGAGGAGGAAGGAATATTGATTGTGTATCTACTACATGTTAGGTGATTTTACATTGAATATTATTCTTCACAGCACACGTGCAGTATAAACTCAATTGTTTTATTTAGAAGGAAATGTAGGCTCGTAGAGTTTGATAAAGCTAATAACTACCAGAACCAGCTTTGAACTACCCATGCTCTCATTTTGTCTTGCTGTCTCTGGAAAAATAAACCTCAATGAGATACTGTTTGATCCTCATTTAAAAAAATTATATTCCCAACTTTGTTGTGGAAAATTTTGAAAATATAGACAGATATAAAGAACAAAGAAGCCAACTGTGATACCACCACACAGACATAACTGCTGTGAACATTTTGGACAGATATACGTGGATATCGAAAACTATATCTCTATGTGAATCACATTTTCAGTGTAGTTTTATATATTTTTTCTTTTAGCACAATTTTAATATCTCCCCATATCTGTCTAAAAAGAAAACATGACTTTTAATGTCTCTGAGGTATTTTATTTATCATATGCTATAATTTATTTAATCACTCTCTTTGGGGAATATTTACATTTTTTTTCTATCCTCTCTCATTTTTAACTGAGGAGGAATTGGCCAAATTAAATGGAACAAAACAAAGCAAAAACTTTCTTTGGCCTGAAAGAGAGAGAACCAGAGGTAATAAAATTTTATTTTGATTTTAGAAAGTCTATGTTTATGGGTAAATTATCCCATCTTGTGAATTCCTGGAAGCCATTTTTTTCCATTTGCCTTTTTAAAAAATTAGACAACAGCACGACATAGTAATGGGTTTAATGAGTAGTCAGTGAAATCTGATGGATAAAATGCAGGATAATTGGAGTTTATTTACAGCAAGGCTGGATTTTTGAGCCAGCTACCAAGATGATGGGCCTATGAAGGCCAAATTCTCTAATTCTTGGAATCAGTTCCTTTTGTGTCTGCAAAGTAAGTGGCCTCTCTGTGACTTTCTACTTTCATCCCTTTTCTTGCAGAGCCTCCTTGGCCATCCACAGATTGAACCTAGCACTGACATACTTTGAAAAGGCAATTGGCGATGTTATTGCTGCCAAGGGTGACAGGACGTCAGATCTGATCAGCCTGTATGAGGAAACTGCTCAGATGGAGCAGCTAAGGAGGAACCACAACCAGGCCATCCAGTACTTGCAGCAGGTCAGTGGGTTGGCCAGAGCCCAGGCTGGGTTGCCTTGGGCTCTGTTGCCCCAGGCCTGGTTCTCAGGGCCGGGGAAGCATGGGCTTCTCAGAAGAACAAGGGCTGGAATTGATTCTGTTTTAACCCTGACTTGCCTCCAGATCCACCTAAGAGCCCTTGATCAAACCTTAAATGACCGGGCCAGAGAACACTGACTCAAGTGGGTGAATGTGCTGTGTCACTGGCAGACAGCACTTCCCCTTCCCAGGCACCCACTCTCATCTCTGTTGGTGCTGGGAAAAAGAAGCAAAATGTGAGTCTACTCCAAGGAAAAAAGATACGGGGACAACCGAACTTACATCTTCAGCAAAAACAAAGGGCCTTTTTAAATGAAAAATCATGATATTTTAGGGTAATGCTGTCATTTGTACTTTAAACTAGTCTAGCTGATTATATTTCCAAACCTAAGGTTAAACTAACAAAAGGGTGTTTCACTTGGAGGTAACTAACTTGACAAATGCCAGGGGAAAACAAAACAAAACATAGGAAGGAATGCTGAGTCTATCATATGGTAACAGTTTAGGGTGCTTTTATGTATCATGTAGCCGAAGCTGCTAAATTTACCTTTTCTTTCTCCAAAGGATAATGCTGCCCATGGCTTCAAGCATCTCCCACAGTGGCAAACAGATCAAAATACTGGATACCCAGTATCACAGAAAAGGTGCAATGCATTCTAACAGTATACATGAAAACAGATTCGGAAGAAAAGGCATTGCAAACAATCTGACAATCTACAATTATAAATAGCACACTGGAGAGATGTCAGAGAACGCTGCTGTGAAGGCAGGGAGTCCACTGCTTACAGAAAAAGCCAGTCTGGTTTTTGTGTTCAAGACTTTCTTAAAGCAGTGGTCAGATCAGAATGAATAAAACAACAAATATCTGCCGGGCGCGGTGGCTCAAGCCTGTAATCCCAGCACTTTGGGAGGCCGAGACGGGCGGATCACGAGGTCAGGAGATCGAGACCATCCTGGCTAACACGGTGAAACCCCGTCTCTACTAAAAATACAAAAAACTAGCCAGGCGAGGTGGCGGGCGCCTGCAGTCCCAGCTACTCCGGAGGCTGAGGCAGGAGAATGGCTAAACCTGGGAGGCGGAGCTTGCAGTGAGCTGAGATCCCGCCACTGCACTCCAGCCTGGGCGACAGAGCGAGACTCCGCCTCGGAAAAAAAAAAAAAAAAAAAAACATCAGTGTTTCCCAAAAGCACCAAAAGATAAGAGTTAAAATTTACGGAACGCTTTTTCTAAGTGCCCTAGAGGATATATTGATTCATTTAATCTGTACAGTAGCTCTATGAAGTAGGTACCATTATTATTTTATCTCATTTTAAGGATGAGAAAACTGAAGCACAAAGAGTTTTAGCTAACTCAGCTGACACTGTAGAGCTAACAAATAGTAAAGCAGGGATTCGAACTTCAAATCTGACCATACAACCTGTACTCATAACAGCTCTGCTCTGTGTCTCGGCTCCAAAGTCTTCTCTGATAATCCCTCAGCTCTTTGAAACAACTTGCAGTATTTGGCCTGTGAAATATTAAGCACAGGTGGTTCTTTTGTGGCTGGTGGGTGTGGACTCAATGTTTTTCTCTTTTTCTTTTCCAAGTGTTACTCCTTCCATTTTAGCACAAATAATATAAAATCTAACACTTTTCTAGTGCTTACTATATGCTGGGTGGTGTTCTAACCACTTTACATATATTAACCATTAATTTATTTAATATTTACAACAAGTTTTTGTAACAAGTACTATTCCAGTTATCCCTGATTTACATTTATAAGACTGCCTTCGAGACTGGAGTTCAGTCCAGTGAGACTGAGCTAAGGTTATGACTTTATTTTTGCTATGAAATCTAATAAAAATTATACTAGCTAACATTTACTGAGAACTTACAATATGATGAGTACTGTGCCCTGTGCTTTGCATACACCATCTCACTTAATCTTTCCCAAACCCTAAACAGTGGGAATTATATATTCCTTCTACGAATGAAGGTGACATTAATTGCACAAGACTCATAGCTAGGAAGTGGCAGAGCTGGGGCTCAAACTCACCTCTCATCTAAATCCACAGTGAACACTGTCATTTGGGTGCTTACCTTGTCATGACTTTCTTTATTCCAGGCTCATTCTATCTGTGTTTCTTTGTTCACTGAAGTCAGCCCCAAAACTGCAGAAACGAGTGCGTTACTGGCCAAAGCTTATGCCATGTCTGGAGAGGCCCAGCACAGGGGTAGGTAAAAGGGTAGCCTTGAAGTTATTTCCCAGTCGCATGAGGGAAGCACATTGGCAAATAGTCTATCTACTATTCTAATTAGCTATTTACTCCTGTAATGGAAAGATTAGGTGAGTCGCAGTCTCATACAAAATCAATTACACATTAATTTAAACCTGATAATATACCTCCACGTTTGTTGGAATGTCAGAAACAAATAAATCATCTGATTTCTATATCCTTTATTTATTTTGCATCTCAGCAAGATTCATCTTCTTAACTAGTAGATATCACACACACTGTAAAGGTGGCTGTGCAGTATCAGTTGATGAGGAAATCCAGTGATAAATGGGTAAAGCATTGGTTCCCCATCTCCTCCTCCACTTTCAGTCTCCTTGACTCTTTTCCTCTGGTTTGCAAGAGAGAATGTTTCTTAGCAGCATTTTCTTGACCTATATTCAATAGTTAGATACTGGGGGTTACAGAGAAAGCCAACTGATTAATTTATGCTTCAACAATTGTTCTTTGTCTGGCAAGGTCATCTTTTTGAAAGTGGGTGGCTTTGAGAGAGACACAAATGAACCAGTGAGGGAGGACAATGTATCATTCTCTGCTGGCTTGATCAGATTAATGGACACTGATGGATTCAGTGGCCTGTCAGGAGGAATTTAGGCTTCATGAAGAATGTAATTTGATCATTTTAAAACTGTCTGTTTTCTTTGCTTATAAAAGTAACCTTTTTGTGTATGTTATTTTCCAGTTAGAGAGATGGACAGAATTATAGAGAAAGCTTTGCATCCTACTTTTTTCAATGCTTGTATTCCCCATGTCATTAAACATTTTTTCTTTTAATTATTCTTTTAATTATATTTTAAGCATAAATATCCATTGAAGACTTCCTGATTCTTTGTTTTTCAGCTAGTCATCTTTCTCCTTTTAGGATTTCCTCGTCTATATTCACAGTATATATTCTCCATATATACTTGAGCTTTTTAAAAGTAGTCTTTGAGGTTATAAGAAATTTAGTCTGTGAATATGTACAAATTTTAGCTTTTTTTTAAAGTGAGAAAAAACAAATATTTATGTTTATAGAGTTGAGAGATTTCAAGGCCACCTCATCCTTTTCTTATATACTAATTTTTAACTTTAAAAATATAGATTTTTATATTATATCATTCATTAAATTCCAGGTGGACTAACATTTTATGCATCAAAACTAAAAATGTAAATTAACAAGAAGAAAATATAGTACTGGAATATAAATACTAAAATTAAAAATTGGAGGAAAGAACTTTTCTAAGCACACAAAGACATACCATAAAAGAAGACTTTGAAATTAGGATAGCTAAAATGGTTTTGGAAAAGCATATAGTTGGAGGAATCATAGTACCTGATGTTAAGTTTTACTATAAAGCAGTAATCAAGAGACTGTGGTATATTGGTGAAGGGACAGACACAGAGATCAGAGTCCTTGGAACACAGTGGAGTACAGGTCTAAAGTTTCTATCTGTCACAAAGTACCATAAATAAAAGTAAAAACAATGTAGTCAAGATGAACAACCTGGATGGACCCGTAACTATTTCTTTTTAATAAATTTGTAGTTAATCTTTTAAGAAAGACATCTCCAGGCCCAGATGATTTCACTGGGGAATTCTATGTAACATCTAAAGAAGGAATAACACACAATTCTATATAATCTGTCTCAGAAAACAGAAGAGGAGAAAACACTTGCTAATTTTATGAGGCCAGCATTACCCTGATATCAAAACTGGGCAAAGACATTATAAGAAAAAAACAAGACGACTATAGATCAAGACCTTTCATGGGTGTAGATGAAAAAAGCAACAAAATATATAGCAATATATAAATAACATACCATGATCAAATTAGATCTGGTGTGTTTAGTGTGGTATGGTCACAGACCACTGTGATCAGTGAAGTTTTTTTCTTGAGGATGTCACACCGGTTTAATATTCAAATTTCAGTTAGTGTACCTCTACCATAGTAACAGTCCTGTCATGGAAAGCGCATGATTTTATCAGTTGTTGCAGAAAAAGCATGTGACAATATTCAACATCCATTCATGATGGAAGGAACTTCCTTAATCTGATAAAAGGCATTTACAAAAAACCCTACAGTTAATTTCATGCTTAGTGGTGAAAGACTGAGTACTTTACCCCCGAGATCAAGAACAAGGCAAGGATGTTCACTCTCACTGCTCCTATTCAGCATAGTACTAGAAGTCCGGCAAATGCAAGAAGGCAAGAAAAACAAAATAGTCCCTATTTGCAGTCAAAATGATGGTCTCTGTAGAAAATGCCAAATAATCTACAAAAATCCTGGAACTAATATGTTTAAATTTAGCAAGGTCACAGGATACCAGGTCAATGCACAAAACTTAATTGTATTTCTATATAGTAGCAATGAACAACTGGAAACAAAAATTTTAAAGAAATCACAATAGCCCCATCCCTACAAATGAAATATTTAGTATAAATCTATCAAAATATGTACAGTATTTATGTGCTGAAAACTACAAAACTGAGGAAAGAAATTAAAGATGACCTAAATAAATAGATACACTATGTACGGATTGGAAGAAAATATAGTAAAGATATCAGTCTTCCAAGATTGATCTGCAGATTTAACATAATTATAATTAAAATCCCAACAGAAGCATTTGTAAATATAGACAAGCTGACTCTAAAATTTGTGTGAAAAAGCAAAGAAATTAGTATAGCTAACATGGTTTTGGAAAAGTATATAGTTGGAGGAATCATAGTACCTGATTTTAAGATTTACTATAAAGCAGTAATCAAGAGAATGTGGTATATTGGTGAAGGGACAGACACAGAGATCAGAGTCCTTGGAACACAGTGGAGTACAGAAATAGACCCATATAATTATGGCCAATTAATTTTTGATAAATGTGCAAAAGTAATTCAATATGGAAAGGATAGTCTTTAAAACAAATAATACTGGAACAACTGGATACCACATGCCAAAAAAAAAAAAAAAACTGGACTCTTGCTCATGCCATACACAAACATTAATAATGGATCATTGTCCTAAATGTAAGAGCTAAAATTTATATTTACATAGAAAAAAATAGGCTTTAAAAAAGTACCAAGACCTGGGTAAAAAATAAATACAAAGGCCAAGGTGAGAAGATCACTTGAAGCCAGGAATTTTGAGGCTCCATCTCTACAAAATAAAGAAAAGAAAAGCTGGGTGTAGTAGCACGTGCCTATGGTCCTAGCTACTCAGGAGGTTGAAATGGGAGGATTGCTTGAGTTAAGGGTTCAAGTCTTCAGTGAACTATAAGCCTGCCACTGCACTCTAGCCTGGGCAACACAGTAAGACCCTGTCTCTAAAAATAATAAATAAGGCCAAAATTCATGTGGAAAAAGTTTCAATCATACTAGTAATTAAAAAATAAAAGCAAAGTTACTGTTTTTGTCTACCAAATTGTCAAAATTTTAAAAAATGATAACACCAGGATTGATGAGATTTGATAAAAACTCTGGAGAGCAATTCGGCAGGATGTCACACATCTTAAAATGGTATGTATCTTTAAAAATGCAAGATCAGAATTTCACCCATCCTATGTGAAAATTTTAAAAGTTTAAAAATATAAATTTGCAGTTGGCAAATTATGGGTAAATGGGTATGTTTATTCTTTACTAGTAGGAGTGAGTGTCAATTGATATTAAATTTGGAGACTAATTTGATAATATTTAGTAAAATTTAAAGCAAACATGAATAAAGATGTTCACTGTGTCACTAGTTGTAACGGTAAAAAATAACCCAAATATTTATCGATAAGTAAAAGGAAAATTTGGTGTATTCACTACATGGAATTTTGTAGTTGTTAAAAGGACTGGACTTGGGCCGTGCGCAGTGGCTCACGCCTGTAATCCCAGCACTTTGGGAGGCCAAGGCAGGTGTTTCACCTCAGAGCAGGAGTTTGAGACCATACTGGCCAACATGGTGAAACCCCCTTTCTACTAAAAATACAAAAATTAGCCGGGCTTGGTGGCGTGCGCCTGTAATCCCAGCTACTTGGGAGGCTGAGACAGGAGACTTACTTGAGCCCAGAAGGCGGAAGTTGCAGTAATTCCACTCCGGATCACGCCATTCCACTCCAGCCTGGGCCAGTCTCCGTCTCAAGAAAAAAAAAAAAGCCAGGCGCGGTGGCTCACACCTGTAATCCCAGCACTTTGGGAGGCCGAGGCGGGCGGATCACGAGGTCAGGAGATCGAGACCATCCTGGCTAACATAGTGAAACCCCATCTCTACTGAAAAATACAAAAAAAAAAAAAAAAAATTAGCCGGGCATGGTGGCGGGTGACTGTAGTCTCAGCTACTCAGGAGGCTGAGGCAGGAGAATGGCGTGAACCCGGGAGGCGGAGCTTGCAGTGAGCTGAGATCGCGCCACTGCACTCCAGCCTGGACGACAGAGAGAGACTATGTCTCAAAAAATTTTTTTAAAAAAAGGACCGGACTATACCTGTAGATATCAAGGTTAATTTTTAAAAAGTATTAAGGAAAAACAGCTGCATTTTTAGGACACACAAAATAGTACTATTGTTTATAGTTACATTTAGGTAAACATTAAACTACAAAGTAAGATTTCATCAAAATGTAAACAGACACTAGACACTGACTTTGTGAAGAGGTCTGTAAATCATATCCACACATACAGTCACACAAACTGAATAAAACGATCATAAACAACTATTTGATAGTGTTGGAAGTAGATAAAGAGAACAAATTGCAAAGCATTTATTTTGAAAAAAACTGTTGGAGCTTTGAGAAAAGAGAAAATCTGTGGCCGTCCTGCCTGGGGCTGCTTCCATCCACTGCCCCAGGTCGGTCCATGAGAATTGCAATGTTATCACCACGGGCTGCACAGGAGAACCGGCAGCTTTGCTGGCATTGGAGGCAGACTTAATATAATGAAAGGGATAAAAACCCACAGGTTTATCAGATAAACGGGGCAAACTCTGGAGGAAATGAAAAGAGGAAAGTCTGCATGTTGACACTATCCTGAAGTTGCTGTCCTGGTTGGTGTGAGTGGCATCAGAAATTTTAATGGGGAGACCACAGAAGGGCTAAATGAGCTCTCCCCACATCCCTGGATACCCACAAAACTATATATACATCTGCAGGGGATACTTGGGAGCCTAATAAAGAGTAACAACCAAAGAAGACTTGAAATGTGCAAGAGCTTGGAATGCATTTTCGTCTACATACAGATCAATTGACAGGATGGGCGACTAATAGGCTGAAGGTCTTTAAGCACAACCTCTGCCCAAATCAGTGGATCAACACTAAGTTCACAGGAGTGAACCCCAGAAATCCAGATGAAAAATAATAAGCACTAAAATCTGAGCAAAAACTTCTGGTTTCTGTTCTGGTATATCAGGAGTTTGGAAGTCATCACTTCATCCAAACAAGTAAAAAGCAAAATGAAAAATTAACTCCTCTTAGATCTGTCATAGAGAACTGAGGGCACATGGCAAACCAGTGCCCCACATATTGGAGAGACAGCAAAATAAAGAGAATCACAATGTACCAGAGTGGAAGTATATCTCCACAGGAACCGTACCATGGCTTTCCTCAAAGAAATGCTAAAAGAAGTTCTTCAGAGCAAAGGAAAATGATACAGAAATCCATAGGCACATAAGGAAAGGAAGTGCACTGGAGAAGAAATGTGATCATAAAATAAAAACCTCATTTTTCCTATTCTTAATCTAACAAATAAGTTTGTTCAAAATCATAGCAACAGTGTATTCAATTATGAATTCTCATGTAAATGAATGACAACAGTGATTAGGAGCAGAAGGCAGGGATTAGGATTATTTTGTTATTATAAGGTACTGTATAGTGTTATTTGCAAGTGAACTTGGAATAGTTGTAAATGTGTATTGAAAACTCCAGGGCAACCACTAAAAAGAGTTTATAAAAAAAAAAAAAAGTGTAACTGATATGCTAAAAGGAGAAACTGGAATATATGAAATGCTCAATTTAACCACAAAAGGAGCTAGCTGCAGTGGCTTGTGCCTGTAACTCTAGCTACTTAGGAGGCAGAGGTGGGGGGATTGCTTGAGCCCAGGAGTTCGAGGCTGCTGTGAGTTATGATCACACCATTGCACTCCAGCTTAGGAGACAGAATGAAATCTTGTCTCTAAAAAAAAAAATAAAAAAATAAATTTAGAAAGCAAAACCACAAAAGGCAAGAAAAGAGTAAAAGACAAAAACAAAGAAAAAGGACAACAAATAGAAAAGTAACAATAGGGTAAATGTTAATCCAACTATATTAACAATTATTTTAAACATCAGTGGTCTAAATAAACCAATTTAAAGAAAGATTTTCAGAGTGATCAAAAAACAAGGCCCAACTACATGCTGTCTACAATAAATCCACTCTAAATATAAAGACACACATAGATTAAAAGGAAATGGATGAAGACAGATACACTATACTAACATTAATCAAAAGAATGCAAGAGTAGCCATATTAGTCTCAGCCAGAACAAACTTAGTGCAAGGAAAGTTATCAGGGATAAAGAGGGGCATTACATATGATAAAGGGGTCAGTTCTCCAAGAAGACATACAATCCTTAATGTGTAGATGCCTAACAAGAGTTTCAAAATATTTGAGGAAAAAATGATGGAACTGTAAGAAGAAATAGATGAATTCACTATCATAGTTGTACTCTTGAACACCCCTTGTATTAGGGTTCTCTAGAGGGACAGAACTAATAGCATAGATATGTATATATAAAGGGGAGTTTATTAAGGAATATTAAATTCACAGGATCACAAGGTCCCACAATAGGCCATCTGCAAGCTGAGGAGCAAGGAAGCCAGTCCAAGTCCCAAAGTCTGATGTTTGAGGGTAGGAAGCATCCAGCATGAGAGAAAAATGTAGGCTGGGAGGCTAAGCCAGTCTAATCTTTTCACATTCTTCTGCTTGCTTTTATCCTAGCCACAGTGGCAGCTGATTAGATTGTACCTACCCAGATTAAGAGTGGGTCTGCCTCTTCCAGCCCACTGACTCCTTTGGCAACACCCTCACAGACACAACCAGGATCAATACTTTGCATCCTTCAGTCCAATCAAGACACTCAGTATTAGCCATCATACCCTTGTATCAGAAATGCACAAACACACAGGCAGAAAATCAGTGAAGGACATAATCAAATTCAACGGCACCATCAATCAACCTAATACAATTAGCATCTATTGACTATCCTATCCAAACGATAGCAGAGTGCACATTCTTCCCAAGCCCACATGGAACATTCACCATGATAGACCACATGCTGGGCCATGAAACACACCCTGACAAATTTAGAAGAATAGAAAATGTACAATGTCTGCTCTCAGACCACAGTGGAATTAAACTAGAAATCAATAACAGAAAGATACCTGGAAAATCCCAAAATACTCGGAGATTAAACAACACATATCCCACATATGTGTGGGATAAAAAGAAATCTCAAGAGAAACTTTAAAATGTTTTGAATTAAGATTTTTTTTGAAAACGAAAACAATGTAAAATTTGTGGGATGCAGCAAAAAGAGTGCTTAGAGGGATATTTGTAGCATTGAATTTGTATATTGGAAAAGAGATCTAAAATCAATAATCTAAGTTTCTGCCTCAGGAAGCTAGAAAAAGAAGAGCAAATTAATTCCAAAGTAAGAAGAAAAAAGTAATAAAAATTACAGTAGAAATCAATGAAATTAAAAACAGGAAGTCAACGAAGAAAGCAAAACTGAATGCTTATTCTTTCAATAGATCAATGAAATTGATAAACCTCTAGCCAGGCTGAGGAAAAAAGACAGGACACAAATTACTATTATGAGAAATGAAACAAGAGACATCACTACAGATCCAATGGACATTAATAGGACAATAAAGGAATATTATGAAAACCTCTAGGCTCACAAATTCAATAACCTAGATGAAATAGGTCAATCTCTCATGAAAGATACATTCTGCCAAAACTCACATAAGAAAAACTAAGCCATTTGAACAGGTCCATTTCTATTAAAGAAATTGAATCAATAATTAATAACCATCCCATGTGGGTTCACTAGTGAATTCTACCAAACATATAACAAATTCTTGACAATCCCTTCCAAAAGATAGAAGCAGAGTAACTATTTTTAAGTCAATCTATGAAGCCAACATTACCCTAATTCCAAAATTAGACAAAGATATTAAAAGAAAATTATAGATCAATGAGAACACAGGAACGCAGGGAGGGGAACATCACACATCAGGGCCTGTCAGGGGCTAGGGGAGGGGTAGCATTAGGAGAAATACCTAATGTAGATGACGGGTTGATGGGTGCAGCAAACAACCATGGCACGTGTATACCTAGTAACAAACCTGCACATTCTGCACATGTACCCCAGAACTTAAAGTATAATTTTAAAAAAATTATCAAGATTAAAAAAAAAGAAAACTGCAGATCAATACATCTCATGAACATAGAGGCAAAAATCCTTAACAAAACGTTAGCAAGTTGAATCCATCAATGTGTAAAAATAATTATACACTACAGCCAATTGGGATTTATCCCAGGTATGCAAGGCCAGTCCAGCATTTGAAAATTAATCAATGCATCACACCAACATGCTAAAGAAGAAAAATTGAATGATCATATCAATAGATGCAGAAAGAGCATTTGGAAGAATCCAACACTCATTTATGATAAAAACTCTCAGCAAACTAGGAATACAGGGGGATTTCCTCAGCCTGATAAGTCACATCTACAAAAAAACCTGCACCTAACACCATTGTTCTTTTTTTTGTTTGTTTTTTGAGACAGAGTTTCACTTTTGTCACTCAGGCTGGAGTGCAATGGTGTGATCTCAGCTCACTGCAACCTCTGCCTTCTGGGTTTAAGTGATTCTCCTGCCTCAGCTTCCTGAGTAGCGGGGATTACAGGCACCCCCCACCATGCCTGGCTAATTTTTGTATTTTTAATAGAGATGGGGTTTCACCATGTTGGCCAGGCTGGTCTCAAACTCCTGACTTCAGGTGATCCACCCACCTCGGCCTCCCAAAGTGCTAGGATTACAGGTGTGATCCACTGTGTCCGGTCAACACCATTATTCTTAATGGTGAAAAACTAGAAGCTTTTCTATTAAGACTGGGAACAAGGCAGTTTCCTCTCACCACTCCTTTTCAGCATCATAATGGAAGACCTAGCTAATGGAATAAGAGAAGAAAATGAAATAAAAACTATACTATAATATTTGTGAAGGAAGAAATATAACTTCTTATTTGCAGATGACATTGATTAGAAAATTTGAAAGAATCAACAAAAAATCTGGAATTAATAAGTGATTATAGAAAAGATTCAGGATACTAGTTTAATATGCAGAAGTCAATACTTTCCTATATACCAACAATGAATAAGTAAAATTTAAAATTTAAAACAATACCATTGACATTAGCACTCCAAGAAATGAAAAAATTAGGTATAAAATTAGCAAAATATATGTGAGGAGAACAACAAAACTCTGATGCAAGAAATCAAAGAACTAGCCAGGTATTGTAGTGTGTTCCTGTAGTCCTAGCTACTTGGGAGGCTGAGGTAGGAGAATTGCTTGAGATCAGGAGCTTGAGACCAGCCTGGGCAACCAAGTGAGCCCCATCTCAAAAAGAAAAAAAAAAAACAGAAATCAAAGAACTAAAGTAAACTGAGATATCTTTATTTAATATCTATTCCATGTTCATAGATAAGAAGACTCAGTAGTCAAGATGTCAGTTCTTCCAACTTTATTTATCGATTCAACTCAATTCCAATAATAATCTCAGCAAGTTATTTTTTGGATATTAGCAAATTGATTCTGAAGTTTACATGGAGAGGCCAGAATAACCAACAACATTGAAGAACAAAGTTGGAGGACTGACACTAACCAACTTCAAGACTTACTAAAAAAACCACAGCAATCAAGACAGTATAGGTGAGAAATCATCTTACCCTAGTCACAGTGGCTGTTATGAAAAAGACAAAACAACAAAAAACAGATGTTGGTGAGGGTGCAGAGAAAAGGGAACTCTCTACACTGTTGGTGGGAATGTAAATTAGTACAACCTCTATAGAAAACAATATGGAGATTTCTCAAAGAACTAAAAATAGAATGACCATTTGATCCAGGAATCCCGCTATTAGGCATCTACCCAAAAGAAAAGAAAGGTATGTATCAAAAAGATTCCTGCACTTGTATGTTTATCGCAGCAGTATTCACAATAGCAAAGATAACAGAATAAATCTAAGTATTCATCAGTGGATGACTGGATAAAGAAAATGTGGTGTAAATACACAGTAGAATACTATTCAGTCATAAAAGAATGAAATCATGTCTTTTGCAGCAAAATGGATGGAACTGAAAGTCAATATCTTAAGTGAAACAAGCCAGACACAGAAAGTCAAGTATCAAGGTTCTCACTCATAAATGGGTGCTAAAAAATGTGTGCACATGGGCTTACTGCAGGGATAGATAATGGAGACTCATAAGAGTGTGATGGGGGGATGGATGATGAGAAATTAATGAGTACAATGTACGTTATTTGGGTGATGGATACCCTGAAAGCTGTGACTACTATGCAATTTATACATGTTACAGAATTGTACTTGTACTCCATAAGTTTACACACAAGAAAAGTATGGTACTGGCAAAATTTTCCCATTGTTTCTATGTATTTTCTAGATTGATATAAACATATGTTATGTTTGGAAAGACATAGCATTAAAATTAAATTTTCAAGCCATAACAACTATATATTTAAAATACTTATAAAATCACAACTTACTCCCTCCCAACCCCCAAACAGGAACTTCAGTAAACATTACTCACTATCAGAGTTTTATTTAGCTTAAAATATAGTCTTGCGATATACCTGGGAGTTTAATATGGTAGTTATTTGTAATATTAGCATAATAAGACTATTCAGACAGAAGCTTTCTTTTTTGCTACAAAAAATTCCATGGATTTTATAAGGAGAATAAAAACCAAAACATCATCTGATGCCATTAAATCACATTTTAGGGCTGGGCGTGGTGGCTCACACCTGTGATCCCAGCACTTTGGGAGGCCGAGGTGGACGGATCATGAGTTCAAGAGATTGAGACTGTCCTGGCCAACATGGTGAAACCCCGTCTCTACTGAAAATACAAAAATTAGCTGGGTGTGGTGGCACGCACCTGTAGTTCCAGCTACTTGGGAGGCTGAGACAAGAGAATCACTTGAACCCAGGAGGCAGAGGTTACAGTGAGCTAGGTTGCACCACTGCACTCCAGCCTGGCAACAGAGTGAGACTCCATCTCAAACAAACAAACAAACAAACAAACAAAAAACATCTTAGACTTTTAAAGAGTCCTTATGAGACCTGGCTTGAGAACAAGCATGGACTTTATGCATGAAAATGTCAGTTGAGCCAAAGCTGATATTAGACATTTGTAAAGGTTAGCAGCTTGCCTTAAATAATTGTTTCCATTTTTCCAGATGCTGTTGAGACATATTTCATAAAAAGTATCAATGCATATCGAGCAACACTGGGCTCAGAGGATTTTGAAACACTGAGCACCACTGAAGAATTTTGCAAATGGCTTGTCCAAAATGGAGAAAAACAGGTAAATATGATCAATGCATAAACAGAATTGCTAGTTTGTTTATTAGATCACAATAGCATTTTTCATCTTACAGTTCAGATACTGGAGATCAGATAAAACTAGGCAAGAAACACATTGTTTCATTATTTGTTAGCATTAACCAAGGTTTTTTTTTTTTGCAAATTGGTTTCATTCTTTTGATGAAACTGAGCAACTCTGTCCAACAAGGTTTAGTTTGTACTTGGAAACCGCAAAGTAGGCTCAAAGTATTTTAGAGGGACTCGATATTGATGGCAAAAGAAAATTCGCAGCTACACGTTTGCTTCTAATGGTTCCCTCTCTGACAAAATTTTTTTTTGAGATAAGGTCTCTGTCACCCAGGCTGTAGTGCAGTGGGGCGATCTCGGCCCACTGCAACCTCTGCCTCTTGAGTTCAAGCGATTTGCCTGCCTCAGCCTTCCGAGTAGCTGGAATTACAGGTGTGCACCACCATGTCCAGCTAATTTTTGCATTTTTAGTAGAGATGGGGTTTCGCCATGTTGACCAGTCTGGTCTTGAACTCCTGACCTCAGGTGATCCACTCGCCTCGGCCTTCCACAGTGCTGGGATTACAGGAGTGAGCCACCATGTCCTGCCAGCATTGCCTTTCTTGTTTGAAATTTTACAGCTATACTTTGTTATGTAATGTTATGGTTCCCTTTCTGTAAAATGTTATTTTTGGTGATCTAAATAAAGCCTGTTTTGTTTGGAGAAAAAATAAAATAAAATAAAATTAGGGAATAATACACAGGGCTTAGGTGGCTTGGAATATTAGTAAAAAAATTTTTTTCTTGTATCTTGATACATGAGATCCTTCAGATGCAGGACACATGTAATCTCTGGCTTTGTATTTAATATTTTAAGTCAAAATTGGCTTCCATCTTTGGATCTAGCTACTAGTTCTTTTCTTTTGCGGTAGTGGTTTTCTCTTGATCTGATAGGTTTTTATTAGCAGCAATTTTGTTTTCACATTTTAAAAAGTTACAGAAAATAATTGTTATTGCTGACCTTTTTACGTAGAAGTCCCATGAGTCTAAGCTATCATTCAAAACCTTTTGACTTGAACTTTATATATTCAGTGCAGCATGAACACAGTGAAGACCTTTGTCTGTCATAAGATCCAACATGACTTTGATCTGACCAAGCCAACTTTATACTTCCTCAGGCGAGTGAGAAATATGGATAAATTAGACATGGTCTTATTGGCCATGTAAAAACCAGTTTAAGAGTAGAGTTATAGGCACATAGTAAGTAAAAATTTATTCCAGGAATGAAAAAAAAGTTTTTTATATCTTATCTAGACATTTTTATAAATGGTGACATTTTCTTTATTTCAATTTTAATTGCCATTTGTAAAGACAAAAACCTTATAATGATTTGCAACCTTTTTTTTCTGTGGCTATGATATTTTCTGTTGGTTTAGAGATTTTTTTTTTTTTTTTTTTTGAGATAGAGTCACTCCGTTGCCCAGGCTGGAGTGCAGTGGCACGATCCAGCTCACTGCAACCTCTGCCTCTCAAGTTCAAGCGATTTTTGTGCCTCAGCCTCCCGGAATAGCTGGGATTACAGGTGCCCACCACCGCACCCAGCTAAGTTTTGTATTTTTTGTAGAAACGGGGTTTAATCCTGTTGGTCAGACTGATCTCGAACTCCTACCTCAAGTGAGGCGCCTGCCTTGGCCTTCCAAAATGCTAAGATTACAGGCGTAAGCCACCACACCTGGTTGGTTCAGAAGATTAACGTGAGATCCCAATGCCATGGGTTGATCTAATAATTAATTTTCTTTTCAAAGATATGAAAATACTTTGCCAGAATTTAATAGCTTAGCCCTGTTAAAGTCTGGTGCAGTGAATACCATGACCTTGGTTATGATAAACCACCAGTACCACCACCAGTACCAATGCCTGATAATCCTCTGCTTCTAACCAAGTACTTTCTAGTATACCAAGCTCCTGGACAAAGCTACCAAAGGACCTGAGTGCCAGGTGGCTCCAAATCTAAACCATAAGCAGGACTATGGACAGGTCAGCTTCACCATTAGGAAGCAAGTGCCATGAGGGCAGGAAGTTTTGTTTGTTTTGTTCACTGCAGTGTCCTCAATGCCTGAAACACTAACTGGCACATAGAAGATGCCGGTAACTTTTGAATGAAACTGCTGAATTTTATGACACATTTCCCATATTTAAAAATAGCTCATTCCGGCCGGGCGCGGTGGCTCAAGCCTGTAATCCCAGCACTTTGGGAGGTCGAGACGGGCGGATCACGAGGTCAGGAGATCGAGACCATCCTGGCTAACACGGTGAAACCCGTCTCTACTAAAAATACAAAAAAAAAAAAAAAAAAAAAAACTAGCCGGGC
>NC_045437.1:33916177-33927047 GCF_002776525.5 Piliocolobus tephrosceles
AAAAAAAAAAAAAACTAGCCGGGCGAGATGGCGGGCGCCTGTAGTCCCAGCTACTCGGGAGGCTGAGGCAGGAGAATGGCGTAAACCCAGGAGGCGGAGCTTGCAGTGAGCTGAGATCCGGCCACTGCACTCCAGTCCGGGCGACAGAGCGAGACTCCGCCTCAAAAAAAAAAAAAAAAAAAAAAAAAAAAATAGCTCATTCCTCTGCCTCCAAGCTTCATGTGAGGCTCTAGGCCTGTCCTAGAGGACCATAACAGAAACTCACAAGATTTGGGAATTGTTCCCATGGAATACACAGACACATACACATGCACACACATATATATTTTGGTAAGCAGTTTAATCTGCCATGGATAAAAAATAAAACTCATTCATCTGGAACCACCTTCTTCCAGTAATTCATCAAAATGACAATCATGGCTGGGCATGGAGACTCACACCTGCAATCCCAGCACTTTGGGAGGCCGAGGCAGGAGGATTGCTTGAGCCTAGGGGTTTGAGACCAGCCTGGGCAACAAAGTGAGACCCTCATCTCTAAAAAATTTAAAGAATTAGCCAGGAGCAGTGGTGCATACCTGTGGTCCCAGATACATGGGAGGCTGAGGCAGGAAGATCACTTGAGCCTGGAAGGTTGAGGCTGCAGTGAGCTGTGATCATGCCACTGCACTCCAACTTGGGTGACAGAGACCCTGTCTCAAAAAACAAACAAACAAAGAAAACAAAAAACAAAACAGAGAATGAGTTTGTCATCAATGCCATAAAAAGACACTATAAGAACACTACAGGTCCATATCCCTGAGGCATAGAGATGCAAAAATTCTCAACAAAACACTAGCAAACCAAATTTCACAGCACATTAAAAGAGTCATATGCCATCACCAAGTGGGATTTATCCCTGGGATGTAAGAATGGTTTGGCATACGAAAATCAGTCATTGAGATATACTATCTTAACAGAATGAAGGATAAAAATCAGATGATACCCTGAGATCCAGAAAAAGCACTGGATAAAATTCAATACATTTTCATGATAATAAAAAAAAGAAAAAGAAAAACTTCCAACAAAGAAAGAATAGAAGGAAATTACCTCAAGATAATAAAGGCCATACACGTATGCAAAGCCTACAGCTAATACCATACTTAATGGTGAAAAACTGAAAGCTTTTCCTTTAAGATCAGGAACAAAAGAAGGATGCCCACTTTCACCACTTCTATTCAGCATAGTACTGGAGGTACTAGCCAGAGCACCTAGGCAGGAAAGCTAAATAAAAAACATCCAAATATGAATAGAAGTAAAATTATTTCTGTTCACAGAATGACATGATGTTATGTAGAAAACCCTAATGATCACACACACACACACACACACACACACACAACCTGTTTGAACTAATAAATTCAACTAAATTATAGGAAACAAAGTCAGCATACAAAAATCAGTTTCACGGCCGGGCGCGGTGGCTCAAGCCTGTAATCCCAGCACTTTGGGAGGCCGAAATGGGCGGATCACGAGGTCAGGAGATCGGGACCATCCTGGCTAACATGGTGAAACCCCGTCTCTACTAAAAAATACAAAAAAAAACTAGCCGGGCGAGGTGGTGGGTGCCTGTAGTCCCAGTTACTCAGGAGGCTGAGGCAGGAGAATGATGTAAACCCGGGAGGCAGAGCTTGCAGTGAGCTGAGATCCAGCCACTGCACTCCAGCCTGGGCAACAGAGCGAGACTCCGTCTCAAAAAAAAAAAAAAAGTTGCATTTTTATATACTAACATTGAACAATTTGAAAAAGAAAGTAAGAAAACCAATCCCATTTATAGTAGCATCAAAAAGAATAAAATACTTAGGAATAAACTTAACCAAGGAAGTGAAAGACTTATACACTGAAAAAAAAAAAACAGAAAAATAATAAATTATATGCATGCTTTCCTACTCTAAAAAATGCAAAAATATTACATTAGTAGCCTTCAGATTCCTGATTTATTGGCAGTGTTTTCTGGAAAGCAGCAATTGACATCCCTTTTATGTTTGTTGTTCTGACATGCCACATTAGGGATGATGATTACATGTTCAACACAATTCTGAAGAAACATTCTGTTGCACCTGTCAACATAGATAATTCAGGCAGTGAGTGGGTGATGTGCAGTTCTTGAGAGAGCCAGCAATAATACCTCTTCACCTTCCCTAAAGACAGCACATTGGGAAGGCAAATGAGTACGAGCACTGTTGTCCTGTGAATGATTTCCAGTGTATACTTAATTTATTTTTGCTGTATAGTAAGTAGTTAACAGTGAGAGCTTTGCTGAAAGACAACTGGCCTAGATGTTTCAAAAATGTCAATGTTATGAAAGACCAAAAGGGCAGGAGAACTGTAACAGATTAAAGAATCATGAAAACTGAATGCAATACATGATGATTAGATGCTAGATTTTAAGGAGGTGTAAAGAACATTATTGGAAAAATTGGGAAATTTGAACATGGAGCATATATTAGGAAACGCTGTTGTACTGATATAAGATTTATTGAACGATAATGTTATTGTAGATATGTAGGAACGTGTTCTTGTTCTAAGAAGACACATGCTTAAGTATTTAGTGGTTGCCACGTGCGATGGCTCATGCCTGTCTATAATTCCAGTAATTTGGGAGGCCAGGGTTGGAGGATCACTTGAGCCCAGGAGTTCATGACCAACCTGGGAAACACAGTGGGACCCTATCTCTACAATATATAAATAAATAAATAAGCTGAGCAGAGTGGTGCGCAACTGTAGTCCCAGCTACTTAAGAGGCTGAGGTGGAGGATCGTTTGAGCTTGGGAGGTCGAGGCTGCGTGAGCCGTGATCACACCCCTGCACTCCAGCCTGAGCAACAGAGTGAGGCTCTGTCTCTTAAAAAAAAAAAGCATTTAGGGGTAAAGTATCTTGATTACTACAACTTATTTTCGATAAAAATATATGTGTGTATGCATGTATAGAGAGAGAGACATTATTTTTTAAGAAGAGAAAACAAGCAAATGTGGCAAAATTGTAGCAATGTGTGAATCTAGGTGAAAATTGGGTATTTTGCTATTCTTTTAGCTTTCCTGAAGGTTTGAAAAATTTGAAATAAAAAATAGGTGAACAAAAAAAGAGTGAGGGCTGTGGAATTCAGACTGCCTAGTGTTGGAATTCTGCCACTGCCAATCACAGGCTGTGTGATCTGGGGCAAGATCCTTAGCTGTTACTAGTTTCCATTCCTTCATCTGTAAAACAACAGTTCCTCTCTTGTAGGGCAGCCATGAAGATTAAATAATATCATATGAATTAACTCTTATTAATTACAAGCTTGGAACTTTAATTCTTAATACAAAGTACTTAGGTGGCACATCACAGCAGACTGATCCTGGTGGGTTATGTCATCATTGGGTACAATGCCTTCTCCATAGAGCTCAGGGAACAGAACCAGGATGCTCCTTCGGAATTGCCAGGCTGATTTTTTTTTTTTTTTAAAGAACGTTTTATCCCTCAGGAGGCTTACAGACTGCTAAAGGCTTCGTTAAACTCCCAGGTATTCAGCTGCAGTGACTATAGCAAAAATGTGGCTGAAACTTTATATAACATGGGCAGGATCTGCTTTGCCAAAGGAGAGCCCAGAAAGGCAATTCAGCTCCTGACAAAGGTGACTATTGACTGGTTTTGTTACATTTTCCCCCGGGCTTGTAAGCAGGATGTGAGGAGGGATGTATGTACATATGCATGCATGTATATATGTATTTTCCCTTCTCTTCCATTTTATTCCCTCTCTCCTTTTCTTTTTTTAAGTGATGTGTTATCTTTTGAAAATTGTCTGCTTTCGTAGATGTGCTGAGGGAGAATATGACACAGAAACTTTTGTTGAGTCCATGTCTGGACAAAAGTCTTAAAAGAGTAACACCCTAATCTTGGAATCCAAGTATGATAGTGGCAGAATCTCTTGAAAGCACTTCAAGGTTGGGTGGAATTAGTAATACCTTGTTTAACCATCCGTACCCAAGTACTCATTCCCCTTCCAGAGAGCTCATTCCCTTGCAGTGGGGTGTGGCAAAAGGTGTTCAACCAGTCAGTATACTGACAGAATGAATCTAAAGGCTTAGTAAAATAGGTGGCAATGTCTCTAAATAAAACCTAAGTTTTTTCAAAGTCAGAGGAAAAGTTGGTAAAGATCAAGTAATACTCAAGTGAGCGGAGGGTGGAGTCAGAAGCAGTCTACATCAGGTTTGCAGGGATTTTCATCTCATTTCAGGGTAACCTAATGTGATCGGAAAATAGTAAATAACAGAAGAAAGGGAAACTCATTTTGAACATTCAGGGAAAGAGAAAGCCTCCGGAAAGTAAGTTATAGGAGTCAGAATAGCTTTTCCAGGGAAGCATGAACACACAGATGGCATCTGGGTAATGGGGGTAGAAGCCTGAAAGGAGAGAAAACTTTGAAATGAAAGGATGACAATCTGAGGATAAGAAATGAGATGAAATGAAAAATGATGAGTGAAATGAGAAGGGGTTCCAGGGAAACAAGTCTAATAAAATTCAAATCCACATTGAAAATAACAAAGACGCTTAACATGGAGTGATACTGGAGTATTGTTCCTCAAATCTAGAATTGCAGCACAGTCAGTAAGAAACAAAACAAAACAAGCAAAAACAAATTCCTGACTCTCACCCCAGACCACCTGAATTAGAAGTTTTACAAGTAGTGTACAGAATCTGATTTTTTAATAGTTCTAGAGGCAGTTTTAATATCCTGACAATTTTAAGAATCAAGATTGATATAACAAACTTGAAAAGCTCTCTTAGAATGCAGAGTGAAAGAACAGAGGGATCTCATGAGAAAGTAGTTGGTATGCAGGACAAAGTAGAGATTCAGCCAAATAATTGTATGTATTTCTGAAGAAATTATGATTGGAACAGAAGCAGTAATCAGAGATATCATTGAAGACAAATGTTCTGAAATAAAAAAAGACCATAGCATATACATTGTAAGGATTTACCATGTTCCACACAAAATCAGTGTAAGGAGAGCCTCATTTAGATTTTTATCTGGCAATGAATTTTTGATGGCATATGCAATTGATGGAATGCTTGTGTCCCTTCAAAATTCATATGTTGAAACCTAATATTCGCTGTGGTTGTATCTGGAGATAGGACCTTTAGAAGACGACTAGGACTCAGGAGTAGAATCTTCATGAATGGGATTAGTGCCCTTTGAAAAGACCTCAAAGAGCTTCCTTGCCCCTTCCACCATGTGAGTTTACAGCAAGAAGATGGCTGTCAATGAATCAGGAAGTGGGCCCTCACCAGACACAAAATGGACTAAGACAGCATGACTACATCCTCCATTTGTAATAGGGATTTAACTTGGAAATTTAGGATGCCATAAGCCTAGGGAGAGGCTACATCTTTGTTTTCAGCTTAGGAAACAAATGAAATGTAGTGCAGGTGTTTGAAATGTAAACTTAAGACAAGATCTCAGTTCTGCTGGTCCTTTCCTGAGTTTGGTTTGCAATTAAGGTGCTTGCTATCTGATTCTCTTTAATCTGTTGTTTCTCACCTCACCTAGTGTCTCATGATTCAAATCTTGTATATGGAGGTGAACACAGTAAAAGCAGGGAGACAAAGAGCCTCCTTACTCTGTTGCAGAGGTGAGTTCTGGCCCTGGCCATCAGCCATGTCATCAATGTGTATATATGCATGGCATGGCCTCTCCCAATTCAACCAGGTAGGGGTGATTCACCTCTTTCATTCTTGCTAGTAAGGCAAAATCCTACCTGTGTATGAATGTGGCCAAATCCTATACTTGGGAAAATTAGTTGATTTCTTACAGTCTCATAGAACCCAGTGTTATAGGGTCTGCTGCAATAATATTTAGTATTTATAATATCCCTTTCAATGCTGAGCATTATAGAAAAGCCCTGCAAGACAAGGTTGTAGCTGATCACAGTATGATAGGTATCATATGGATTCAGAGAAAGTAAATGAGTACCTTAAAATAATTTTTCTTGCTGAACATACAAAGTCAAGGTCCCTAAACATAAGGCAAGTTTTTAGGATACAGTCTCCAAAGTTAATAATGACAGAGCCTCTTCAGATTCTTTTTATAGATGTTTAGAATATAAGTCAAAGAGAGTTTTGTATAGACTTGCCTCAGTCTTTAACCTTGACGTTATCAATGACGCATATCATTGACATTTGTTCATCTCAGAATAGTACTGACCTCGAACTGTTCTAAGAGGGAAGAGAACAAAAACTTGTTGAGTTTATACCAAATTCATAAAACTGAGCTGGGTCCTATTTATAAAGTATTTAATTTAATCCTCACAAATACCCGGTATGATAGCTCTCATTTTACAGAAGGGAGCTTGATGTTTTATAATAGAATTTGCCTAAATTCACTCAGTCTTGGAGATTTGGACTCAAATAAGTGTGACTCTAAGGCCATGTGCTTTTCCCTGAGAGCCCTCTAACAGAGGTGCATTGCTGCTGAGAGTTAGAACCCCGAATGTGTTCACCAGTGGTGGCTGATAATCAGTCCCCTTCTCACCAGGTTCACCAGGCTAGACAGGTGGGGAAGGT
The DNA here is from genome assembly GCF_002776525.5 of Piliocolobus tephrosceles. Lineage (NCBI taxonomy): Eukaryota > Metazoa > Chordata > Mammalia > Primates > Cercopithecidae > Piliocolobus > Piliocolobus tephrosceles. The sequence continues at coordinate 33,922,757 of NC_045437.1, forward strand.
CATGCCATGGAGAATACATTGAGTCCTCCTCTCCACACCCACTTCAGTCAGAGCCATACCTCCGGGTCCATGGCATGACCCTGTCTCAAAAAAAAAAAAAAAAAAAAAAAGAAAAAAAGAAAGGTTGGGTGTTTTGTTCATAGGATGCTAGTAAATGTAAGATTTGAATCTGGGTTGATCAGATTTCAAAAATGCCCTTTCACTAATATAATACAGATTCTGACTTTGATGAATTTGAGTATACATGTGAGGATACCTGTTCAGCAGGCAAGGCTCCAGAACCCATTTTACATATGGGAAAACTGAAAACTGATTTACTGAAGTTAACTTATCCAGGGAGAGGCAAAGGTAGAATTTTAATCTGGGTCTCTCTAACTCCAGGATCTGTACTCTATAGGAAGTATAGCTTACAATCTGAAGACAGACTGCCTGGAGATTTTTGTTTTAAAGATGGGGTCTTTCTATGTTGCCCAGGCCGGTCCAAACTTCTGTGCCCACACAGTCTTCCTGCTTCTGCCTCCCAAGTAGCTGCGATTACAGGCATCTGCCACTGCACCCAGGATTGCCTAGATTTAAAACTCAGGCTCCATCACTCAGCTCTCTGACCTAGGTGAAGTGACTTAACCTCCCTCAGCCTCTATTTATTCATCAGTAAAATATTAGTACTTTCCTCAAAAAGTATGTTTTCTGAAAGTTAATGAGATCATAAATAATAAAGACTTAGATCAGGACCTGGAAGATCTTAGCAGGTCTTAAATGCCCAATGAATGTTGAGATCTTAATAACAAATAGTAATAATAACAATTATTCTCTATCTGAAGTGCAAGGGATAATAGGTCAGAATGTTAAAATAAGAGGCTTCTTTGTATCATTCTATTATTGTTTTATATTAAGAGTAACAGGTACAGCATATACATTACTGGAATCAGACCTGTGATCTTAACCTGGCTTTTCCACTCACAAAGTATGTGACCTTGGGCAAATGACTTAACCTCCTCGAACCTTGTTTTCCATTGCTAACATCCAGATCATAGTAAACCACATAGAGTTGTTGTGAGTTTTAAATAAAATCATGTCTATAACATGCATAGTACAGTGCCTGGCAGAGTATGCACTCAATAAATGTTCATAAAACACCCTTCCTTCCCCTTCTTCACAGAAGACTGCCTTTTGCTTTCAGGGCAATAGTTCAGAATATTTGAAATCAGGGATAATTGTTAGCCACTATTACCATAGGTTAGTTTTGAGATTTTGAATCTTTGAACATATCTAAAGTAGATTTTGTGCTTTGAAAGTAATAATAATGAAACTAAAAGAACAAAATGTATAATTTCAAAGAAAAAAATGCATGCTGTTTCCCCAAAACTGAACAGAAGTTCTACTCAGCTTGTATTTAAAAAGAGACACTTCAGAATATCTGGAATCTCATTCTTCGGTAGCCTGAGGTTGCTTTGCCTTCCAGTATTTACTGTGTCTTTTAGGTGATCTGAAATGATTCATAGAAAGAGGAAAAATTAGGAGATCTAATTCAGACCCTAGGTGGTATGAGTTTCTTTAGGTACTTGGAAATTACTTTTCTTTCTGTAAGTTACAATGAAACCAAACCTACCAAGAAAGTCCATATAAGGGGAAAAGAAGAGTCTTTTGAAGGACTTTGCTGTAGCAGAAGGTTTTTCTTTCCCTAAAACAAGCCCATATCTCATTCCTCAAGAACTGCTGAGCAAAGCCATGGGGGAAACTGCCAAAGCCAGATGTCAAAACCCAGTGCAAGGATTGCTCTCTTTGCAGACTTCGGCATCTCACTGGAGTAATCAATCCCAGATGTCCTGGAACTCTGCTAGTTTTCCGATATACTCTCCTGCTTCTTACCTCACTTCTTCCGGAAACTCGTTGACTACACTCACTGGACTTTCATTGCTAGGAGCTCAAATTCTTGGCTTCTGAAGCCTCTGCAAAAAAGCTAAAGTAGAAATGGCCCCTTGAAATCAGAGTTAATTTCAAAGTGAAATGATAGTTGCAAGGGCCTCAAATAAAATTTTGGTGTACAGAAAGGGCATAGAAAATCTTGGATTTGGAAATAAACTTTCAGGTTGTTTAGTCTTTTACCTAAATCACAAATGTACTTCAGTTGTAATCATTTACATATCTAGATCATTTAAGCACTAGAAATACTAATATGTTTAAGATATTAGTATATCTTATATATCATATAAGATATATATGTATATCATATAAAATACTAATATGTTTAAGATACCTTATGTGAAAGTTAGTCTGTATTAAGTCTTTAATAGAAATGTAAAGGAAAAGGGCAAGTGATAAATCATGAGGCTAGAAATGTGAGTGGAAAGTCTGCATAGGTTGGGGGCTGGGTTGCAGGGTCTTCGAAGAAAAGTAGACACAAGCATGTAGACAAGAAGCCAGAGGAGAGTATTCCAAGTTGCATGAACAGAAGCATAGTGGCATAGATACCCGATATCACTGAGGAAAAGCAAGTGACCTCGAGTGGTTGTAGTTTAAGGTACTTGAGGAGGGACGTGCTGGACATGAGTTTGGAAACACAGACTGGGGCAAGATTATGGATTTTTATGTGCTGTGATAAGGCCTTTAGGATTTATTTAGTAGACAGAAAGCAACCATCAAAGAGTTTTGGGCAGGATATGACATGACCAATTATTGGCTTTAAAACATTAACTCTGGCAGCAATGAGAAGGATAGATGGTACCTAGGGAGAAGTGGAGAGAGCAGTTAGGAGGTAGATCCGATAGTCCAAGGGAGAGATGTTTAGACCCTTAATTATCTAAAGCCGTAGTAGGCAGAATGTGTAGAGGATAGATTGAGAAGCTATATGGAGTCTGTATCGACAGACCATAGGACCAGTCAGATGTGAGGTTTAATAGAGGCAGGAATCAAAGGTAGTGTTGAAGTTTCTAGCTTGGGCAACTGGGTGAATAGCAATGCTATTAAATAGTATTAGCAAGAGGAATAATCTTGGAGGATGTCTAGGGTGCCTGAGGGAAGATGGTATCCACTTTGGATATGTTTGCAGTACCCACAATACATCCACTTGGCAACAGCTGTTAAGTTGTTGGCTGTATGGGCCAGGAGCTCCAAGAAATGATTCTGAAGCTAATGGAATGGGTAAGATAACCCATGGAATATATACATGTGAAACAAGAAGGCTTAGGAAAGAACTTTGGAGAATGCTTCCACTTATTTCAGAGAGAATATGGTGATTTGGTAACAGAACAGCTGGGGCTCAAATTTGAGCTTTCCCACTTATAGTGAGACTTCCTAAGGCTTACTTTCTTCATCTGTGAAAATGCACATAAATAAAGCACTTCATTTTAAGTGCTTTACTTATTGTATGGCACATAGTAAACTTCTGTGAAATGTTAATTATTGTAATTATCATTATTGTATTATTTAGGGGTCATACAGAAAGAGGAACTGAAAAGGAGTCTCTAAAAAAGTCCTTAAGAATTAAGAGAGTCAGAAAAAAATAGAGGACAAAGTTTCAATGAAAGAGAGGCCAGTGTCATTGTTACGAAAGACATGAGGAGACACTTCAAAGAGGAAGAAATGCGTATGACCAATAAACACACACACACACAGATTTCCAATCTCAGGCAGGATTCAAAACATAAAATACCATTTTTAACCTATCGTTTTAGTGGTAATGACAAATACAGCTAGTAAAACCCAGCTCTGTCAAAGGTATGGGGAGCTCAGCCCTCTCAATACTCTATTTATATGGGACTGTATGTTGATTGCACCTTTTTGGTGGATATGTTGGGAAAAGTTAATAGAATGTTTAGATGCATGGAACTTTTGACTCGGAAAGACCACTTCTAAGATCTGTCTTTTGAAATCCTTGCACAAAATATGTATTTATAAATATATGTGTATATAAATATACACATATACATACATAAATATGTCTTTCTTTTAGATTTGTGGGAAAAACTCAAATGTCTACCAGTAGAAATACTAGCACATGTTTATTGCCGTATAATATGGTCATTCAAAGCCATGATGTAGAGCTTTAAGTGTCATGGAAGAATATTCCCATATATGTTGTTAGGGCTAAAAACATGAAAAGTACACATTAGTAAGCAATATATGTAGCATAACTCATAAGTATATGTAAATATGTAGTTAGTGAAAAGAACAGTACTTATCTCTAGGACACAGGATTATGGAGGACTTTCAAATTCTATGTTATGTATTTCTGTGTCATTTTACTTTTATTTTTACAATAAATGTTATTTGTGATAAAAAAGATATATTT